>NC_137016.1:45021521-45121521 GCF_032717465.1 Coenobita brevimanus | reverse complement strand
TGCGTTTCTCTGAGTACCCCTCTTGTAGTGTCTTTTTTTTTTTTCCTGCTTTTTTTTTTTACATCCATTGATTGCATAGTTAACCACTACTTTCATGAAAAAAAAAAAACGTCGGAGTTCCTTAAACCAACAGACTGAGCTGTCACTGCGAAACATAAGTACGGAGCAATATATGGACCACCCTGTATACCAAACAGGGATCAGAGTAATGACAGAGAAGCGAGTGTGGGCCATATACTGTATAATAACGAGCAGGAATAACTCATACATTTCACGACAACAAATTAGACTTCCAACTGGCGGCCCAACCGTGAAATGAAATGTTATCAAGCCCATGTGTTTTGAGGGGAAATGTGACCACTGTAATATTTCAGTATAGTCCACTTATTTATCTGTTTTATTTTAGTGTGTGTCCGGTTCTGGCCAATGACTAAACTGTCCATTCCCTGAGGCCAAGCAATCCTCCTTCATGCCATAAGCTGTTAAATGTCCTCACATCGGAGCCAGTAACATCTGACCATGTCAAATACATAATAAGGCTGTCTCATTCAAGACAGGTGTAGCGGCAGTAGCGGGAGTGTTATTATGACAAGTCAGTGGGTTTTGCGGAAGGTCAGCGAAGTCTTCCTTAACGAAATTCAAATAATTAAACTGTTTTCTGTCCCACCCTGGAATCGAATTCGCTTCTTTATGGACGGCAGACAACTTTTCTAACCACTGGAACTTGCAAAAATCCAATCAGCCATAATGGGGTAGGGTATTTTTGCCAGGAAATATTAAACAGATTATAGAAAACCCCTGGATTGCTTGACAACGAGTTGCTGTTATTTTCTTTTCCATACGGTGACATCTTACTGGTTTTTAGTTAAACGGTGATGCTATTATGTTGTCGTGAAGGGAATCAAAATGATTATCTAACGCCCCTAGTTCGAAAATTTTCTTAAATTGAATGCACTGTTGTGAATACGGTAACAAAAATGAATAAATAAATAAATAAATATGAATAGGCATCACCGTATTTAAGGAACTATCTGTTAACAATTCTTTCAGAGCAAATCCCGTCCTTCATCAGTGTATGGTAAGCAACACTTAATTAAACCCTTCATGGTCGCGTCTTCTGTATATTATTCCAGCGAACGATAGGTGATTACGTTCACATGCGAGTGGGTCATAGGAGCCAAGTGTTAATATTGGAACCATCAACTCTTTCATGAACGGAACAACTTCAGCTGAGAGTGAGCCACAGAAGCCTGGGAGTGTTATTAATAGTTTTTTATTATAATTAGTAATAATGACAAGAAATAACCTCTCTCTCTCTCTCTCTCTCTCTCTCTCTCTCTCTCTCTTCCTCCAGACAAAGCCCATTCCTCCTGCACTTTCTCTTCCTGTTTTAGTCATTACTCCAACCTCTGTTTCTCTCTTTTCTTCTCCCTCTTCCCTCCTTCCTCTCTCAATCCCTCCCTCCCTTCCTCTAATGTCTCTTACTCTCCCTCTCCCCATTCCTCCCTCCTTCCCTCCCATCTCCCTCCACGCAGTTGCTTGGAGGGGATTCTTTCTGTAAAGTTTGAAGATAAGCGGCGCCTCGTAAGGTCGGGGTCAGAGGCTTGTGTAAACAGAGATAGAGATAGAGATACAGATAAAGATATATATATATATATATATAGAGAGAGAGAGAGAGGGAGGGAGGGAGAGAGAGAGGTGAATTAGGAACAATGTGTACGAAAAAGGATGAAACAGAGGCCGATAACAGGATAAAATCAGAAGGAAGTTCCTGTGAAGAAATCAGAACACAAGCAAAAAAAAAAAAAAAATAAAAAAAAAAAAAAATCAAGATGGGGCTCTCAAAGGGGGTAACATTCCCCCTACAGAGTTTAGTTTTAAGCAACCAGTCAGAGAGTCAGAACTTTGTCCTTCACGTGTGAACTTCATCCTTTACGCTTTTCCGCCCAAAATTTGATAACTTTTCTCTCATGATTCTCAGCCTTGGTGCATGTTCCACCTTCTTTGTTTGTTTAGATTTTTTACTTTGACCTTGACCTTTGACCCCTTTCGGCTCAAAATTTAATCACATGTTCCTCGCATTATACTAGTTCATTGATCCAAGTTCGGTGCAGTTCCTTTCACTAGTTATCTATGATGTTGCTAACAGACGGACAGACAGTCAACCCGAGCCAGGTACATAAGACCCGAATACACAAATGAGGTGGCAGGTCAATTGAACGGTAACAAGGACATGTGGATCAGAGGAATGAGAGGGAGGCTGAGGAAGAGAGAGGAATGTTGGTCGGGAGGGAAAGATGGGAGAGAGTAGTAAATGAAGGCAAGAGGAAAGAGAGGCAGGTTAAATGAGGTAGAGGGAAGGAGGGAAAGAATAAATGAGAGTGAAGGTGGTAGGGGAGGCACAGAGAAAGAGAAAGAGGAAAGTAGAGAGAAGGAGAAAGGGGAGACAGAGGGGAAGTGGAGGGAGGGAAAGGGGAGGGAAAAGGAGGGAGAGAGAAAAGGAAGGGAGGGAGGGAGGGTAGGGACAGGAAGGAAACATGGGAGGAGAGAGGCGGACGGGAAGGCAGGAGCAATGTACAAGGAAAGGAATGGCTGGACTAATTTATGGAGGAAGAAGGGGAGGGAGGAAGGGAGGCGAAACAGGAAGGAGGGGGAGTTGATATGGAAGAGGGAAGTAGTAGGGGAGTAGGGTTGATACAGGAAAGCGGAGAGGAGTGAGAGAGCAGAAGTGGGGAAAGGAAAAGGCAAAGACGTAGGAGACGCTGGAAAGTTGGGAGGAGGAAATAGTGGAAGCAGATAGGAGCAAGGGGAGTAGATGTGGAGTAGAGATGATACAGGAGGGTATTTTAGAGGAAAGCGAGAGGGCAGAAGCAGGAATAGGGAAAGTGGAGAAATTGGAGGAGGTAGTGAGGGGAGAGGGAAGTAATGGGGGAGCAGGGCAAATTTAGAAAAGTGTGAGAGGAGTGTGAGAAAGCAGAAGAGAGTTAGGATGGGAGAGAAGTAATGTATGAATGAAAGACGGGTAGGGATGGTATAGTCGACTGAAGAAGGCAGAGAAAAAGTGAGAGAAGAGGTAAGGAGAGACGACGTAGGGGTGAGATACTATGAAGGGGAGTGGAGGAGGGGGGCAGGAGAATAATGGGGGGAGCGAGGTAGGGTGGTGTTGAGGGACTGGGGGAGGTGGAGTAAGATTAATTCAGGAAGGTAAAGGAAACCAAGAGAACAAAGGGGCCATGGAGTTACCCATAGTTACACGTATACACTTTCCCCTCGACACAAGTTTTCTGTACAAGAGGGGAGGCCCTTTTCCTTATTTAACCCATAAAAAAGTTAGGTCCAATTAGCTTTACATATGGAGACCTAGAATTTCCCTGTTATAACTACGCTGCCTCTACTAGATCTACCTTTCTTTCATATATATTCCATGTCTTCGTTAGCTGATTTTTTTCGTTTTCTCCTGTTGTCTCCAATTACCATACCTACACATACGGAGATCTGGAATCCCACTGTTTTGACTGCACTCTCTCCGCTACATCCAACAGCATTTTACTTCTTTGTCAGTAGGCATATTTTTCATTTTATTCTTGCGCCAAAGCACTAGTTGCACCCTACATAGGGTGAGCTTGAATTCTGCTGTTTTGATTTTATATAGTGCATTTGTTCTGACCTGACAATGACTCCGAACTACTTTCAGCTCAGTTGATGATCAAGTTTAGTCAAACCGCCGGGTTTATTAGACCAGTAACGAAAGAGACTCATTCCTACTTTAAAACTATGGATAGCCGAATTTCATACAACCACGATTTAGCAATCAAGTCGTAGAAATAGCCCAGTTCTATCAAATGAAAAATAACTGATTATACCACTTGTGTGTTTGCCTTCATAGTTCGTGTACATAACTTGACAAAGATTTTCGTTATTTTGTGGCCTGTTGCCATAAGCTTAGCGGCAGAATATGACAATACTACGGCCCAATATCCTCTCCATGACACTTTCGTATCTGGTCCTTGTTCTTGTGTCCTCTCCATGACACTTTCGTAACAGGTCCTTGTTCTTGTGTCCTCTCCATGACACTTTCATAACAGGTCCTTGTTCTAGTGTTAAATTCTTCGTACAGGTCAATGTTCAAGGTGGAGAGATGGCAGTTTTAGGGAAGCTGACGTGGACAGAATCAAACAAGTACATTTCTCATTTTACTTATGCTGTCTCCACACGAGCTAGAATTTCACTGATTTGCCTAAACTACCGCCACTAGGTCATCCTCTACATGTATCAGACTTTTTCACCAGCAGACGTCTTTTTTATTTCATTCCTGCTATCTCCAATTAGCTTCACAAACGAAAAATTGCAAGTTCAGTGCTTTCCGTACACTACTGTTCCTGCATCCTCCTCAAACAAGGAGTTATCCAGGATTAAACCTTTCAGTACGATCACGTATTTCTTATTACATTCTTGCTGTCTCCTGACGATTTTATTGAGCTATGGAAAGACTTCGAACTGGGAGAGAGAGAGAGAGAGAGAGAGAGAGAGAGAGAGAGAGAGAGATGGGGGGGGGGAGCTTATGGAAAAGTGGCCTAAGGGAGGGCTTAAGGAAGTAGAGAAGATTACACAGACTTGGGGGAGAGAAGAGAGACTAACATGGCTTAGCGGGGAAGAGCTGGTTTGGGGGGAGATGAAAAAGGGCACAAGTTTCAGAAGACTGGGAAAAAATAGAAACAGTGGAGTTAAAGAAATGGAAGTCCCTCTCTTTTTCCTTTTTTTTTTTTTTTTTTTTTTTTTTAAAGGAGAAGGCAGAGATTTTGAGAGGGCTTGGAGATTCTCTGACTGAGTTACTGAAGAACTAAAATAAAATTGACGGCGCAGAGGGTTTAGAGAGAGATCGAGAAGGGTGGAAGAGGTTTAAGATGACGGGGAAAAGTATAGACAATATTAGAGTGCAGAGCTTACTTTCTGAGAAGGTAACTGTTCTGAGAGTGTGATGGTTCAGAATGAAGGCGCCTCTCAAAGCGATGCCAGTAACGAGGAGAGAATACAGTTACGAATTTGGAATCTGATCATGCAACGGTTTCTGGATTCGTCCTCTTATTGCAGTAGTCGTTCAAATCTATCTGCTGCGCTATGAAACCGAGTTTATTTCCTGATGCCACAATGGGGAAATGGAACAGACATGGTCAGCGAACATGACCTTGCGTCACCCCACATCCACAAAATTTCTCGTTTAGACTCCTTTCCACAATAACGATCCTTGGCGTAGCACAGAAGACACAATAACTGGCACATAGAACGAAGAAAGGATTTTTAGATTTCTAGATGTTCCGTAAAGAATATAAATTATAGCAAAGCACATGGCATTAAAGCCGTCAATTAATTTACAACCTTTTTATTTTATTTTGCTGCAATAGGACGATTTTTAATACTGTGAAAGAACATCCTAGTGGTGAACGGGTTAATGCAGGCTGTAGTTAACCCCAGTAGTTCAGAAAGTCTCTCCTAATCCGGTATGGCGGCATCGAGAATACAATGCTTAGTCGTCATCATAATAAACGGGTTGAGGAAGGAGAAAGAAGACAGAATCAAGAAATTAACGAGAAAGAGATTTGTTTTTTTGATACCTCACATGAAAAGATTTAGAAAGAAAAAAAACGCAATCCACTAAGAGAAAGAGTGGTGAAACAGATATGTAGGAAAACTAATGAAAGAGAAAGAATTAGGGGAAAAAAAAAGTCTCAAATAAAAAAGACGCGGAATCAGGAATAAAAGAAAGAGACAGAATCGTGGGGGAAAAAAAATTGGGTGAATTTAAGGGTAAGGGAGGGAGGTGCTGGACGGTGGGGTGATTTAGTGAGCACCCACACTTGAGTTACGACCTGTGTGTGTTTGCCAGCTAACTGTGTGTTCTTTAGTGGACGTAGTGTATGTATGTGTGTATGTGTGGCGCTGTATATGAATGTGTGTGTGTATGTGTGGCGCTGTATGTGAACAAAACTGCAAATTAATGCATAACCTGGTATTCACGTGTATAAGTATATGTATGACCTCGAGTTGTGAAAGGGTGGGCCATAGACCAAGGAAGAAATTATAGAATTTGGGGGCGGATCCGGATCCGGATCCTGGGTATCTCGCACTATATCTTCAAAAGTTCTCAATAAATTTCAATGAAATTTTGTGGAAAGGTGGGCCATGGACCAAGAAAGAGTTGATTACATCTGGGGACGGATTCGGATCTGGATCCTGTGTCCACAGAATCGGATCCTGATCCTTTTTAATAGCAATGGCATTGGAGGAGGTATGCATTCTCTGAGCGCTTTCTATTTTTTTATTTATCCATAATTCTCTTTTTCCAAAGTCTCTCCCTCTCTCTCTCTCTCTCTCTCTCTCTCTCTCTCTCTCTCTCTCTCTCTCTCTATCTTCTTGATAGCTCATATGCTCATATCATATCCTGTAACATGTATATTCCTATTCTTCCTCTGATCTCTTCTTCTGTCGTAGTAATGTGTTGGTTAAAACAATATACATTGACTTTTGACGTAAATAATTCATTTACTAACTTATCCTTAATTTTTCTTGATCACTGTATCTCTTCTGCAGTAATCATATCACCATTCCTCCTCTCTTTATTTCTTCTCTCCTCAGATATGTAGGTTAATAATGCACTAACTCTTCATCATCATATTAACAATTCCCTCTTTTTATATTCATTTTCCCCTCTTATTCCCTCTTCTCTTTCTCACAATATTTCTCTCAACAACACACATACTGCTTCTCCATTCATCATCTCTTTTTCTCTTCTTCCCGTTCTCCTCTCGTTTTTTTTCGTCCCCCGCGATAATGTCCAGGTTAAATATGCAGTGGCTATGATAGAGTGTTAATTCTTTCATGGATGATTCTGTTGCTCGTGTCGAGTATGCCAATGGGTCGGCGTGCGCAGGGTTAATGGCATAACACTTATAAATTAACCTACTCTAGTAGAAGAAAGTATAGCATTCTGACCGGGTGAAAAGTGGAAGTCTGTTTTATCTGTCGTCATATATACATTTTTTTTTTTTTTATCACGCTCATCATCATCATCACCATCATCGTTTCAGCTCTATATTCAGGATGGAAGGGATCCAGGAACAAGTCTAGGAAAGCACAAGAGTAAGGGAACCACAACAAGTGTGTTGAATTCAATTAGGCGCACATTAATACCCTTCACTGCCAAAATTCATAAAGGTGAAACCGTCGTCATTTGCATTTTCATATATACTTCATCCATTAACATCAGTCATTCATCATTTGTTTGCTTCTTCAACGTCCATACATCATTTATTCAGCCATGCACGTACCATATGCATCCACCACCTACCTGGCCTTCCACGTTGCGTCTTGCCTTCAGACTAATTTACATATACACTTTTCACAACCGTATTCTCTCCTAAGCTGAATGAAATTGTCTGAACGTAGTATTACAGTGAATTTATTAACCTAACCTAACCGATCAATTAAGTAACAAATTCATGCATCTGTTCCAACATACCATACAACTTTTTTTTTTTTTTTCTTATCTTAACCTTCACCATAATTTAACCCAGATCACACCTCTAACAAGGAACTTATCCGAGTTAGTTTATCGAAGAGCAAGTACGAAAATGATCGGACTCACATTTACTCGTCTTCATTTTGTATTCCGGCAGCGAAAAGAAACTCAGTAGAGGAGGAAAACCGATGCGAGAGAACTCTAATCATACACGAGGGACTCCAGGAAAACAGGCGATGAAAAATCCGGTCGTGCACGAATGATATCAAGAAAATGATCGATCAGTAGAAATACAATCATACACGGAGGACGTCAAGAAAACAATAGAGCAGAGGGAATTTACACGTACATGGAGGACTTCAAGACAAGGGATGAAGATGGAATGCAAGAAAATATACGAAAAGGGAATCCACTCATAAGGGAAGGACTCAAAGTCAAGAAATCGAACAGAAAGGAATGCAGTCTCACTTGAGCCAGCAATATAAATCATCCGATGCCTTTATCGTCCTTTCTGGCATTTCACTACGCGTCGGTCAGGCTTTTATTTTATTACATGATCCCCAGTCCATATCTTCTGCCTTGCATCCATCTCCATCAATATAAATATCATATAATTATTTCCCATTTTGTTCTGTACGATCTGTTTGGAAATTTCTTTTTATCTGGGCATCTTTACTCTTATATCGATAAACATGATAATTTCTTACCTCACCTGTATTATCTCCAGCAATTTATCTTTGTACATTCTTTTTCTTTATATTTTTCCCTATTCTCTCTCTCTCTCTCTCTCTCTCTCTCTCTCTCTCTTCCCCTTCTTACCCCATCCCCTTGACATATCTAATCCTATTTCACTGTCTCAGGAATGCACAATATATTAGCAATGGCATCCTCAGAACTCGCGATGAAACTCCCAACAAACACACATCCAATTCCCAACCTTCTTTACCCTTGAATCAAGAGTCAAAATCCTTCCCACGCCTTCCTAATAGAAACAGCCAATTTTTAACTTTCTGTATCCTCGAACATAAGGGTCAAAATTCATCTCTCTCCTCCCTAGCCTCAGCTCTACCTGCTGTGAGACCCCTTCCCTCTCGTCATCGATTATTTTCACCTGTAATTAAAGGGCTGTTCTCATACCTGGGCTTGTCACTCTACCTGGAAGAAAGGGTGAGTATGGAGATGCGTAAAGGATGATGTAGGTGCTCCTCGTGCTGGTAGTATAATTGAGGAGAGAAAAGATGATGATGATGATGATGAGTGAAGATGAATGGGTATTCTGTGTGTGTGTGTGTGTGTGTTTGAGAGAGAGAGAGAGAGAGAGAGAGAGAGAGAGAGAGAGAGAGAGAGAGAGAGAGAGAGAGAGAGAGAGAGAGAGAGAGAGAGAGAGAGGAACATTCAGACTGTAATCCATTCAACTGGTCCAATCTTAAATTGTTATCCTAAACGAGGGCTGCCTGTTTAACTACTGTATTTGCTGCAGCAACCCGCCAGGCAATGATACCAGCCACTAGCAAACTTCCTCAGGTTTAACACACTTACCCTCTAATTACGGAAGTTTAAGAAAAAAGTTGGCGGAAAGAACACCTTGTTGGACAGAGGGATAGATAGATAAATAAGGATAGATAGATAGATAGATAGATAGATAGATAATAGATAATTAGACAGACAGAGATAGATAGACAGATAGATATAAAGACAGGATAACACTGAGACAGAGAGAGAGGGAGAGCCGTTTCAGAATACATTATTTTCTATTAATGATTTCTTTTATAAACACGAAAAATGGATATGAAATGTAGAAAGATAAGAGAGAGTGCCAAGGAAAGATATAATTAAAGATAAGGAAAGGAAGGGGGAGTCAGGGAGAGAGGGGGTAGGGGGAAGGAAGGAGGAGGGAGAGATGGAAGTAGAGATGTAGGGGAAAAAGAAGGATGAAAGAGAAAAGGAAGGAAGCCAGGAAGTAAAGAATAGATGGAGAAGGCAAGATATTAAGAGGAATAAAGGTAAGGATAGGGGAGAAACGGAGGATAAGGGACGTAAGGAGGATGGGCAGGAAAAAGAGCAAGAAAAAGAGAAGGCGATAAAAAATAATTTAAAAAGGGAGGATGGAAACGGTGCAAGAAAATAAAGAGGACTAAACATAATGAAGAAAAAAAAAGAAAGGGGGTTAGGGAAGGAGGGAGGGAAGGGAGGTGAGGCGAAAGGAGAGGTGATGGCAAAGAAAAAAAAGGAAGGAGAAAGGAAGGAACGAAAGAAGAAATGGCAGAAGAATATACAGATATCATGTGAATGAATAGAAGGGAGAGATGGAGAAGGATGGAATGAAAGGACTAAAGATTAAAAAAAAGAGAGAAAGAAGTGTTAAAAGCAGGCTATGTATAATGGAAGAGACGAGGGTAAGAAGAGGAAAGGAAGAAGAGGTATAAGGTGATGGGATATTTATTATGAAAGGCCAGTATTAGTGTAGAAATGGTGACATGTGAAGGTGTGTGGCGCTACGGAGGATTGTTGGGCCTCTTGGAATGGACTATTAATTCGATTCCCAGAGTCAGACACATTAAAAAAAAAAAAATGATGTTGTAGGGGGAAATGGAAGGCAGGAAAGACTGAAAGGCAAACATGGGTATAGAAGAATTGGGATATAAGCAATCAGAGAAGGACTAGAGAAAGAGGAAGGAAACAAAATGAGAGAGAGAGAGAGAGAGAGAGAGAGAGAGGGTGAAGAGGGGGGAGGAAGAGGAAAGAAAAGGTTTATATAGTATACGAGTAGAGATGGGAGAGTTGACGTTAAGGAGGGGAGAGGAGGGGAGCGATGATGAAGGGCGCTGGGAGATGATGGTGATGATGATGGTAATGGCCAGGGTAGAGGTGATGGTGGCCGTGATGCTGAAGGTGTTGGTGGCGATGATGGTGTATGTGGTGATGATGATGATGATGATGATGATGGACAGAGAAGTGCTGCTGCTGCTGCTGATGATGATGATGATGATGTTGATGATGATGGTGATGATGTTGCAGATGTTGGTATTGATGATGCTGATGATACTAACGATGGCGGTGATAAAGTGAAAGTGGTAATAGTGGAGGGACGAAGGTGGTGCTGATAATTGTGCCGTTGTATGTATGGTATTAATAACGATGATAGTGATCATTGTCACTACTTCATTGTAGTCAACTGATTAGATTTTTACCTGCGCCACAGTCAAGGCCAGGTAAACGAGAACAACTCCAACATATCCTGTTGTTGTAGAAAGCTTTGAAATAAACCTTCACTGCACTCTAACCATTCATCCTACAACACTCATTTCACAGGGTATATACAGTAAGCTGGGTGTGACCATCATCCACTCCTCGATTTGCTAATGGACTCAGGTGACACTACACTGAATGACAAGCTAAATGGTTTCCAGTAACACAGGCAAACATATACAACGCTGGATGGTAACCATATTACCAAATGACGCCTTTTGGTCTAGATGGTTAAGGCGCAGGGCTGGGCCTGTAAGGGTTTACCTCCGAGGAATGGTTGGGGTTTAGTGCCCACGTAATGCCACACAGGGGCGAGTGAGGCTGGCCACCCTCGCCTGTAACGTTGGGATTGGGTGGTCTAGCCCAGGGTCCTTATGCAAAAAAGAAAAGATTGCAAAATGAATGCATAAATGATAAGTTTCACTCATGGCCCCTTCTCATTCCTCACCACAAATCCAACTCATCCCACCCATCTCTTTGTCCCCCCAGCCCACTTCTTAACCCTCCCTCCACAGCACCATTACAGGATGCTTTGGAATAAAACCTTTACTGCAATCACACCTCAATCCCAACAACACTAATTTTCACGGAGCATACTTCTCTGTCCCAGCACCACTGCCCACGAATCTCCAGCCCGTCCGATCCTTTGTTCACCAAGTTCAAACTCTTTACCCACCATGTGACTGTTTCCTGGCGCGATGTGGGTACAGCAGTCGACGAGAGCACTTGTTGGTGCTAGTAGTGGAGATGGTAAGAACGAATGTGTGATGTTGATGGTGGTAATGGCGGCTTAACTTCTTTACTGGATGACGGCTTTCTAATTTCATTCTTGCTTTTTCCGACGACTGACTTCTGCTTAGGAGAGACTTTTCGAGCTGGAGGGGTCTTCATTAACTACCTTCAGTAAGAGAAGGGTTTCATATGCTGAACACAATCGTCTGGAAGTAATAAAAACAAACTAATAAGATTATAAGGGTTAATCCGATTGAAGGGGTTAATGTATTCGCTAATAAAACCTGATTCCAGCAAGAACTAGTAGGTCCTGTGTTAGATATGATTCTCAGTAAGGATTAGTACTCAAATGAAAGTGACATATTTACTCATGCAAATAACCAGGTAAAAGGATTATTAGAAATATAACACAGTAATATAAGAAGTCATGATGGCTAAGAAAATGTTCAGAAACGGAAAATAAAGTTGTCTTTTCTAATGTCCATAAGAACTCAGATCTGAAATGCATTGTGTCTAGGCATCTGGAAATGAACTGATCTTGGCTGTGGCTTCATTACTTGTTCATTTTTTTTTTTTTTTTAGGACATAAGTTTCGCAAGCCTTAGATTCCTTTCTGTTGCATTAAACAATAGAAAGGATGATTTGATTGAATAACATGGAGAAAAAGAAAACAGCAGACAAAATGGTAACTTATAAAAAAGAGTGAGAACAATAAGAATAAATACAGGAGACGTGCCATTAAAGAAGGGAAGATAAAAGGCTAGAAAAACAAAAAAAAAGGGCAGCGATAGAGGAAGGGGAAGGTAGGGTGTGGCGGGTGATTTAGGGGTGATTCTTGTTGATGGAGAGAGAGAGAGAGAGAGAGTAAAAGGAGAGCACAACAGAATATATTTATTTTTAGGCAGGAATGAAAAGGAGGGAGTGAAGGAAGAGTACGATGGGTAAAGAAGGAAAGGATAATAGGTAAGGAGAAAAAGGAAAACGAAGATCGAGGAAAAGTAAGAGGAAAATGGAGAAGAACGGAGAGAAGTTGAGACATATATGAAAAGATATATATTATAGGGGAAAGTATGCTGGGTAAGAATGAGAGGAGGGGGAAGGAAAAATAGGAGGGAAAAGGAGGAGGAAAGAGGGGCATAGAGGATATACAGTATGTGATAGAAGAGATGAAATGATTGAGGATTTGTGTGAGAGGGAAGGAGATGAAGTAGGAAGGAGGAGGGAGGGAGAAATGTAAGATGAGAGGGAAAAAGGAGGGAGAGGGAGGAATGGATTAAGTGTGGGAGATGGAATGAAGGGAGAGTAGAACGATAGCTGGACAGACAGACGGACACATATACAGACAGGCAGAGAAATAATTTGACAGATAGACTGATAGATTGATAAACAGATAGATGGATAGATAGATAGATGGATAGATGGATGAATGGATGGATACACAGGTACACAGATAGATGGAGAGATAAACATACTGACAGACAGACAGATAGATAGATAGATAGATAGACAGACAGACAGACATACGAGAAGGGTGAGGGAAGGCAGAGAAGGAAGGATGAATGTAACGAAAGTAGAAAGGAGGGATGGAAGTAGGGAGAGAAGGAAGTTTGGAGTGAAAAGAAAGGATGGAGGCAAGGAGAGAAAGAAGGGTGCAGGGAGAAGGAAGGATAGAGGCAGGGAGAGAAGAAAGAATGGATAGATGAAGAGAAGGAAGGAGGGAAGGAGGGAGTGAGAAGGGAAAAAAAGAATGGGTGGAGGAAGAGGAGATAGGAAGGATGGAGGGAGAAAGGAAAGATGGAATGAAGGATAGAAGGAGGGAGAGAAGGGAGGAATGAAGGAAGAATGGAAGGAGAGAAGGAATGAAGGCTGGAGGAATGTAGGGCTGTTATGTGGACAATTACTTCTCACATGAGGGGGTACGAAGGGGGTATGAGTGTAGTGACGTGGATGAGAGTCGATAATGGACCCTGAGTTATTACCAGGGCAATGTGTGTGTGTGTGTGTGTGTGTGTGTGTGTGTGTGTGTGTGTGTGTGTGTGTGTGTGTGTGTGTGTGTGTGTGAGTGAGAGAGAGAGAGGGGGGGGAGGGAGTTGGATAGAAGTAAGAGGAAGAAGAGAGATTGAGAAGAAAGAAGGGAGGTAAGATAAGGATAAATAAGGAAAGAGAAAGGGAGGGAAAGGAAGCAAAAGGGGAGAGGAAGAATTGAAGGGAGGTAAGACGGACGAAGGGAGGAAATGTTGCAGTGAGGGAGATTGGAGAAGGCAGAGAGGGAGATAAGAGAGGAGTTGGAGGAAAGTAGGATGGATAGAAGGAAAAGGAAAGCAGTAGGGGGAGGAGCTGGAGGCAAGTAGGAGGAAGAGAAGCTGAAGGTAGGAAAGAAAATGAGGGAGGAAAGAGGGGATGGAAGATTGAGGAAAGAAATGGGAGTAAGGGAACAAATAGGGGGAAGAGAGGGGGGGAAGAGAGGGGAAAAGAGGAGGGAAGGAGGAAATATGGGAGGGTAGGAGGGGAGAGGAATTGAAATAGAGTGAAGGCAAGCAAGGAACTGTTGGAGAGAGAGAGAGAGAGAGAGAGAGAGAGAGAGAGAGAGAGAGAGAGAGAGAGAGGGTTGGGGGAAGCAGTCGTTCAATACTCAAGTGCTAAATGGCTGTACCTTAAAACCAAATGATGCAAGGAGGGGAAGTAGATGAAGGGGTGTTGCAGGGGTGATGGGGAGGAGGGCAGGCAGGGGTGATGGGTAGGGGAAGGTGAGTGAGGGAGTGCTGATGGGGTGATGGGGGGGGGGGTTTGGTTGGAAAGAAGGTAGGCGGGTGAAATGTGGTGTTAGGGGGTGATGGGAATAGGGGAGGTGTCGCTGCAAGCAGGGGAAGTGGGTGGTAATGGAGTGTTGTATGGGTGTTTTGTGTGAGGTGTAATAGCAAGGGAGGTAAGTGGGTGACGGTGGAGTGTGAGGTGTAGTTGCACTAACGAGAGGTGGTGGGAGGTGATGCGAGAAGAGGTTAATGGTGGTGGAGTGTCGTAGGGATGATAGTGTGAAGAGTGCCTGCAAGAAATGGTGGAATATCCGAGATGTGCTGAGGAAGGTGTAATACTGTAGTTTCAAGAACGTGATGTGGGTGATGGGGTGCTAAAGACTAGATGATGTCACGTAAAGTTGCTGACTGGAGGTTGGGTTAAACAGGGGGTATTGAAAGGGTGGTGGTTGTTGAAGATGTGGTGGGAGAGGCGTAGCTGTAGTAAGGTGGAGTGGGGGAGAGGACGGTGGAGTGGGTGGGGGAGAGGGAGTGGGGGAGTAGCAAGATGTCGAGCGAAGCAGGTGTCACATATGTTGTACTCTGCAGGGATCTTGCATGCCAAACTACCCCATCCATCCCGCCTTGCACGTTAGTACACACACACGCACACACACATACACACACGCATACACACACACACACACACTCAACAAAACGCCTCCCTAATACACACACACACACACACACACACACACACACACACACTCAACAAAACGCCTCCCTAATACACACACACACACACACACACACACACACACACACACACACACTCAACAAAACGCCTCCCTAATACACACACACACACACACACACACACACACTCAACAAAACGCCTCCCTAATACACACACACACACACACACACACACACACACACACACACACACACACACACACACACAAACACACACAAACACACACTCAACAAAACGCCTCCCTAATACACTCACACACGCACATACACATACACACACGCACACACACACACACAGACACAGACACACACACACACACACACACACACACACACACACACACACACACACACACACACAGCAATTTTCACAGTGGGAGGTGAGGGATGTAGGTCATTAGAACTATTATTGCATGACTGGTGATAGAAACACGCAGACACACACACTTGGAGGTAGGTAGGTAGGTAGGTAGGTAAGTAGGTAGACTGATGGGGAGATATGGTAGGCAAGTATGTAGGTAAGTAGGTAAGTAACAGACAGATAGGTAAGTGTTAATGGAACCTTGTAGCAGACAGGTAGACAGGCAGGTTAGTAGGGTAGCATCGCAGGATGATGGAGGTTAGCTGAACAGGCCGAAATGTCTACAGTACAGAGTAACTAAGAAAGCACTTTTTGTTAACGTTTATTGTAATTGCACAATGTTTCGCTTTAACATTGTCTTCATTAGGTGCTTTCCTAACAGATCTGCATAAGAACATAAGAAGAGAGGATAACTGCAGTAGGCCGGTTGGCCCATGCTAGGCAGCTCCTAGAAGAGTAACTGAACTACTAGAATGAGATAAGGATAGCAAAGAAGAAGGCTCTCCCCCGCCCTCCAAACCTTCCAGCAGAAGCCGGCAGAAAAAAGTCAGAAAGAACACCACGCCGTATAGAAAAACTGGCGTGGACATTTTACAGGAAAGTGTGAAAGGAGAATAGAGACTATCATAGTGTAACCTGAAAAGGAAAAATGATGAATTAGTATTGGTTATAAGATTTTCTTTTTTCTATATCCACCCCTTATTAGTCATATGCTTATCTAGCCTATGCTTGAAACTCTCAATGGAAGAGGCAGCAACTACTTTACTAGGTAGCTTATTCCATTCGTCTACTACTCTATTACCAAACCAATTTCTACCGATTTCCTTACTGAAACGGAATTTTTCTAGTTTGAAACCATTATTTCTAGTTCTATCCTGTATGCTCACTTTAAGTACCTTGCTAATATCTCCCTTATATATACTCTTCATCCACTTAAACAACTCAATTAAGTCTCCCCTTACTCTACGCCTCTCTAGCGAATGCAGACTTAGTCTTTTCAGTCTGTCTTCATATGACAGGTTCCGGACGTCATGTATCATTTTTGTCATTCTTCTCCGTACATTTTCTAACGAATTAATATCCATTCTATAGTTAGGACACCAAAATTGTACTGCATAGTCTAAATGTGGCCTTACTAATGCTAGATAAAGTTTCAGTATTACTTTAGATGATCTATTGCTCACGCTTCTCGAAATAAATCCTAGGACCCTATTTGCTTTATTTCTCGCATTAATACACTGTTGTCTTGGTTTAAGGTCGTTACTAATCATAACTCCTAGATCTCTCTCGCATTCCGATTTGCTAATTTCTTTGTTATCTAAGCTGTATTTAGTATCTCCAATGGTCTTGCCTACGTTAAGTACTTTACATTTTTCAACGTTAAATTCCATTTGCCAAGTTTTAGACCATTTGGACAATGTATCGAGGTCTTTTTGTAAGTTATGGCAATCGTCAGTCGAGTTAATGATACGCCCTATTTTTGTATCGTCGGCAAATTTGCTGATGCTGCTATTGACTCCTAAATCTAGATCATTTATATATATGATAAATAATATGGGACCGAGTACTGAACCCTGTGGTACACCGCTAGTTACTAATCCCCAGTCCGACTTAGTTCCATTTATTAATACTCTCTGCTTTCGTTTTTCAGCCAGGATTCTATCCATTTTAAGATATCGCCGTCTATACCGTGTGCTCGAACCTTTCTAACTAACCTTTCGTGTGGGACCCTATCAAAAGCTTTACTAAAGTCCAGATAAATAACATCGTAAGCTTTATCGCTATCTACTGCCTCATAGACCTCCGAGTAGAATGACAAGTTTGTGAGGCAGGATCGTCCTTGCCTGAATCCGTGCTGACTTTCGTTTATAAGATTAAATCTTTCTAAGTGTTCTCTAATCTTATTTGCCAAAATTGACTCCAACATTTTTCCTACTATTGACGTTAGACTTATCGGACGATAATTCGACGCAGCTGATTTATCACCCTTTTTAAAGATGGGCACTACGTTTGCGGTCTTCCACGCCTCGGGAACTTCTCCTGAACTTAAAGAGTCATTAAATAATGTTAAAAGTGGCTGACATAATTCTTCTTTGGTTTCTTTTATAATTTTTGCATATATATCGTCCGGACCTGGCGATTTTTGAGGTTTTAACTTATTAATTTCTTTCAATACTTCCTCCTTACTAATGATTATTTTACTAAGAATATTTTCCGTATTCTCATCGTAAATATTTGCTGCTTGAGGGACCAGGTCTAGATTTTCCTTGGTGAATACTGATATGAAATAATTATTTAGGATGGAGCACATTTCTTTATCTTCACTGGTAATGTCACCTGATTCTGTTCTGAGTGATCCTATCCTATCTTTATTTTTCGTACGGTACATTTGATAAAAACCCTTGGGGTTTTCTTTTGATTCACTAGCAACCTTAATTTCATAACTTCTCTTTGCTTTTCTTATCTCCCTCTTTACTTCTCTATTTATAATTGTGTACCGGTTACGTAAGTGTTCCTCTTCACGTTTTATTTTTCTATATATTCCTTTCCTTTGGCCTATGAGAGATTTTAATCTGTTATTTAACAGACGAGACTACGTGGTTCAGAGGCTGATGAAGGCTATGAGAAGACCATTACTGATTTGAAAGAGGTATTGTATAATCAGACAGGACGTGTACGACTCCCAGTATGGTGTGTGTAATAAGCAGTAAAAAGCCTTGCACGAGGGAGGACGGAAGCTACAAACATGCTCTCGACACATTACCAATGGGAGTGTAATAGATAATAAACACCCTTGCACGAGAGAGAGGTAGGAGGCTTTAAAATCATACCATCGACAGATTACCAATAGGACGAGTGTAATAGAGACCGATGTAACAGACACGAGAAAACATCCATGCCTGAGAGGTGGGGAGCTGTAAACATATATCAGCGATGTTACCAATTGGAGGAGTGTAATAGACAGTAAATATCCTTACTTGAGAGGAGGCGGAAAGCTTTAGAAACATAAGCACTGACATATCTATTAACGCTTGCCATAAGACTGAACCTGAGTCTGTTATCTCGCAGCCACATACGAAAAGACATAAAACAAGGCATATCCAACGACTTTCAGTACAGCAACGTCTCTTCAACCTTATTCTTACTTCCGACGACTTTATTCATCTTGGGCAACGTATCTGCTAATGAAACTTGGGCAGGATATCTGGTACACAAGGCTGTATCTACTGCCATCTTTCTAGTTCTAGTATTTTCCACGAAGCTCTTATACAATCGTCCAGAGAGAGCTAAATAAACAAAAAACATATGCTATACTGAGGAAGAGGCAATCGTAACTATAAAGGGTGCTATTCTTAAGCAGTACGCCCTCAGTCACACGAGAAGTGAAACATACAAACACAAAGTTTCAGTCACACAAGGCACACACAAAATATATAAAATAGACGAAACACGAAGCGAGCACACACACACACACACAAAACCACGCCCACCTCCTATGATGTTTGACTTTGGAAGGACCGACCAACAAAAGACCGCAATGCACAAACCAATTTATATAGGCCTAGTCTCAACTAACCTATCCATATTTGCTCGAACTGAACCCTGCCTAACCTCGAATGACCTAATACAACCCAAATTAACCCAACCTAATCTAACTTAACCTCACCTAACCCAGTCTAATTGTATTTAACCTCACAATCTCACATAACCTCCCCATACCTAGCCTAATCAATTCTGAAGCAGCCTAACCGCATCTAACCCTACCTAATCCTACCCAGTCTCACTTAACCATACCATACCCGACCTAACCCAACCCAGTCAAGCCTGAAATGACCTAATCCAACCGAACCTAACCCAGCCTAACCCAACCAAATAAAACCCAACCCAAAACCTATAAAAACCGACGTATTCTAAAGCAATCTAACCTAATCCGTCTATATCTAGTCGAACTGAACCCAATCCAACCAAAAATTACCTAATCAGACCAAACCCTGCCCAAAGTGACCTAACCTAACTTTCGATCGGCCATAAATTCGCTATATAAGAAATTTCGCTGCCTGAAAGTCTACGGATTTCACATTCCAAGTTTCGCCTGTTCTGTGTACACCGGTTACGTAAGTGTTCCTCTTCACGTTTTATTTTTCTATATATTCCTTTCCTTTGGCCTATGAGAGATTTTAATCTGTTATTTAACAGACGAGACTACGTGGTTCAGAGGCTGATGAAGGCTATGAGAAGACCATTACTGATTTGAAAGAGGTATTGTATAATCAGACAGGACGTGTACGACTCCCAGTATGGTGTGTGTAATAAGCAGTAAAATGCCTTGCACGAGGGAGGACGGAAGCTACAAACATGCTCTCGACACATTACCAATGGGAGTATAATAGATAATAAACACCCTTGCACGAGAGGGAGGTAGGAGGCTTTAAAATCATACCATCGACAGATTACCAATAGGACGAGTGTAATAGAGACCGATGTAACAGACACGAGAAACATCCATGCCTGAGAGGTGGGGAGCTGTAGACATATATCAGCGATGTTACCAATTGGAGGAGTGTAATAGACAGTAAATATCCTTACTTGAGAGGAGGCGGAAACCTTTAGAAACATAAGCACTGACATATCTATTAACGCTTGCCATAAGACTGAACCTGAGTCTGTTATCTCGCAGCCACATACGAAAAGACATAAAACAAGGCATATCCAACGACTTTCAGTACAGCAACGTCTCTTCAACCTTATTCTTACTTCTGACGACTTTAATCATCTTGGGCAACGTATCTGCTAATGAAACTTGGGCAGGATATCTGGTACACAAGGCTGTATCTACTGCCATCTTTCTAGTTCTAGTATTTTCCACGAAGCTCTTATACAATCGTCTAGAGAGAGCTAAATAAACAAAAAACATATGCTATACTGAGGAAGAGACAATCGTAACTATAAAGGGTGCTATTCTTAAGCAGTACGCCCTCAGTCACACGAGAAGTGAAACATACAAACACAAAGTTTCAGTCACACAAGGCACACACAAAATATATAAAATAGACGAAACACGAAGCGAGCACACACACACACACATATACAATCAATCAATCAATCATTTCCTGTGGCACCCTCGGGGATGCATAGGGCCTCGATGAACTCACACCACCACATCCTATCTTGTGCTAACTCCTCAAGATCTCCCCAACACTCATCTCCAGCTTCCCGTCTCATTGTCCTCACCTACGTCTCTTTTGGCCTTCCTCTACCTCTCCTACTAAGTGCCACCCACCCTGGTGTACCTCGTACTATTCCCTGTCTACTATACACATGTCCTAGCCACTTCCATCGTGAGAACCTAACATATTCATCGACCGGCTGCACTCCCGTTATTTCTCTAATTCTACTATTTGGTATCCTTTCCCACCACTTAACTCCTAATATTCTTCTAAGTGCTTTTCTTTCAAACACCAAGAATTTATTTTCCATAGTCACTGTGCTGTACCAAGACTCGTGTCCATAAATTAGGATACTCCTAACCATTACCTTATAAAGTTTGATTTTTGTATGCACAGAAAAATTGTTATTATTCCAAATTTTTTTAAGCATTCCCATTGCCTGATTAGCCTTCTTTAACCTTTCCTCGAATTCAAAGTTCAAAGAACCATCCTTGGCTAAATAAGTACCTAAATATTTAAACCTATCAACTTGCTTTACAACCATACCTCCAACTACACATTCCTGCGCATTTTCCATATTCATATTGATTATTTCAGTTTTTCCACAATTAATAACCAAACCCACCTTGCGACCTTCACTCACCAAACAGTCCAACACTCTCTGCATCTCTTCTGGCCCATCACAAATCAAAACTATATCATTTGCATAATCTAAATCCAAAAGTTTCCTATTCTCTCCCCAAAGTATACCTGCACCGGTTACTGTTCCAACGCGTTTCATAATGTAATCAATGACCAATATAAATAGTAAAGGCGATAGAACACCACCTTGAATTACTCCAGACTTGACTTCAAACGAATCACTCAGACAACCATCAACCATCACTTTACAAAATGTGTCCTCATGCATGTTCATAATGACCCTCACAAACTCCTCTGGTATTCCATAATGTCTCATGATCTTCCCCATAGTCTCTCTCGAAACACTATCAAAGGCCTTTTCAAAATCAACAAAACAAAGACTTAACGGTACTCTCGTTTCATTAACTTGCTGCATCAAATGCCTAACTATAAAGATCTGATCATTGCAACCACGTCCCTTTCTAAAACCAGCCTGTTCATCCCTCAGAATACCCTCAACCACCGGCTCCAACCTATTTAACAACACTCTACTGAAAACTTTCAAAGCTATCGGTGACAAAGAGATCCCCTCCAATTACCACATTCACTCAGGTCTCCCTTCTTCGGAACTTTAACAATTACACCATTCTTCCAAACTGATGGTAGTAACCCCGTCACCCATATCTTATTGAATAGCTTGGTCAAGATCATTATTAATCTATCCCCCTCCACTTTAAACATTTCCGGAAATAAACCATCCTCCCCTGGTGCCTTATTATTCTTTAACTGTTTTACTGCTTTCTCCACTTCTGCAAGCCTCAACTCTCCTGTTTCTATATTTAAATCTTCCTGAGCAGACGGTATATCCTCTTCTGGTAGTATTGGTCTATTAAGAACTGTCTCAAAATGCTCTTTCCATCTATTTTTAATATCACCATCTTTGGTCAATAAATTTCCTTCCCTGTCTCTAACTGGTATTTCCTTGCGTTTACCTGCATTACCACTCAGTTCTCTAATCGATTCATATGCTATTCTTTGACTCTGTCCGTCATTTTTGTTTATTAAGATTTCAGTCTCTGCAACCTTTTCATCCACACATCTTCTTTTATCTCTCCTAGCTAACCTTCTTACTTCTGAATTCAAACTCCAGTACGCAGCTCTTGCTAGTTCAATCTCTCGTTCATCAACGCATTGCATCTCACTCCTCAATTTAGCCTCACCTCTCTTTTTTATCATATCCCACGTTTCCTCTGATATCCATTTCTTTCTCCTGAATCTGTCTCCTTCCAATCGTACATTCAGCAGTCTCATGTAAAACTTTGCTCACATCCTCCCACATCTCATCTACACTTCTCTCCCCCTCTTCCAACGTTTCCAACACCAAAAACCTATTTCTGCATTCTAATCTGAATTCCTCCTTTTCTTCTCCTTCCCTTCTAAGCTTAACAATATCGTATCTACCAACACCAGATTTTTCCTTCTTCTCATTTTTAAGTTAAACCTTATTTTTGCAATGCTGAGTTGATGGTCACTACCAATATCTGCTCCCCGTTTAACATGAACATCTAGCAGAGAACTTCTATGCCTCCTACTGATAGCGATGTGATCAATCTGATTTTTATATTTTCCACACGGCGACACCCAAGTTGTCTTGTGTATATTGCAATGCTGAAATAGTGTGCCCCCGATGACTAAGTCATTTGCTAGACAGAAGCTTCCGAACCTCACTCCGTTTTCACTCATCCTACTACCAACTCCCATCTTACCCATACATGCCTCAAATCCCTCATTTGAACAGCCCATTACTGCATTAAGGTCTCCAACGCAGATCAAAACATCATGTCTAGGTACCCTTCCTACTCCTTCTTGCAACTTTTCATAAAATGTGTCTTTCCTTTCATCGAGTGCATCATTAGTAGGTGCATAACACACAAACAGACTGATGTTGCCATGATTTGATTTAAACCGTGCGTATAACAATCGCTCATCTATAGGATCCCACTCACATAAAGCCTTATTTGCCTTACAACCCAGCAACAATCCTACTCCCTGATAATGCATTCCGTCCTGTCGGCCAGATATCAATAAACGTATACCATCCTCCAAATCCAACATATCGACTCCAGTTAATCTAGTTTCTCTCAGAGCACAAATATCAAGTCCGTAATTTTGAAAAACCTTCACTAACTCATCGATTTTACCGTCATGATTTAGCGTTCTCACATTCCAGTTACCAATTTTAATTGTATTTTTTGCATTAACAAAGGAATTAGATTGTAATTGAGGCAACCGTGAGATTCTTAGCACACATATACACACACACAAAAACACACACACACACACAAAACCACGCCCACCTCCTATGATGTTTGGCTTTGGAAGGACCGACCAACAAAAGACCGCAATGCACAAACCAATTTATATAGGCCTAGTCTCAACTTACCTATCCATATTTGCTCGAACTGAACCCTGCCTAACCTCGAATGACCTAATACAACCCAAATTAACCCAACCTAATCTAACTTAACCTCACCTAACCCAGTCTAATTGTATTTAACCTCACAATCTCACATAACCTCCCCATACCTAGCCTAATCAATTCTGAAGCAGCCTAACCGCATCTAACCCTACCTAATCCTACCCAGTCTCACTTAACCATACCATACCCGACCTAACCCAACCCAGTCAAGCCTGAAATGACCTAATCCAACCGAACCTAACCCAGCCTAACCCAACCAAATAAAACCCAACCCAAAACCTATAAAAACCGACGTATTCTAAAGCAATCTAACCTAATCCGTCTATATCTAGTCGAACTGAACCCAATCCAACCAAAAATTACCTAATCAGACCAAACCCTGCCCAAAGTGACCTAACCTAACTTTCGATCGGCCATAAATTCGCTATATAAGAAATTTCGCTGCCTGAAAGTCTACGGATTTCACATTCCAAGTTTCGCCTGTTCTGTGTACACCGGTTACGTAAGTGTTCCTCTTCACGTTTTATTTTTCTATATATTCCTTTCCTTTGGCCTATGAGAGATTTTAATCTGTTATTTAACAGACGAGACTACGTGGTTCAGAGGCTGATGAAGGCTATGAGAAGACCATTACTGATTTGAAAGAGGTATTGTATAATCAGACAGGACGTGTACGACTCCCAGTATGGTGTGTGTAATAAGCAGTAAAATGCCTTGCACGAGGGAGGACGGAAGCTACAAACATGCTCTCGACACATTACCAATGGGAGTATAATAGATAATAAACACCCTTGCACGAGAGGGAGGTAGGAGGCTTTAAAATCATACCATCGACAGATTACCAATAGGACGAGTGTAATAGAGACCGATGTAACAGACACGAGAAACATCCATGCCTGAGAGGTGGGGAGCTGTAGACATATATCAGCGATGTTACCAATTGGAGGAGTGTAATAGACAGTAAATATCCTTACTTGAGAGGAGGCGGAAACCTTTAGAAACATAAGCACTGACATATCTATTAACGCTTGCCATAAGACTGAACCTGAGTCTGTTATCTCGCAGCCACATACGAAAAGACATAAAACAAGGCATATCCAACGACTTTCAGTACAGCAACGTCTCTTCAACCTTATTCTTACTTCTGACGACTTTAATCATCTTGGGCAACGTATCTGCTAATGAAACTTGGGCAGGATATCTGGTACACAAGGCTGTATCTACTGCCATCTTTCTAGTTCTAGTATTTTCCACGAAGCTCTTATACAATCGTCTAGAGAGAGCTAAATAAACAAAAAACATATGCTATACTGAGGAAGAGACAATCGTAACTATAAAGGGTGCTATTCTTAAGCAGTACGCCCTCAGTCACACGAGAAGTGAAACATACAAACACAAAGTTTCAGTCACACAAGGCACACACAAAATATATAAAATAGACGAAACACGAAGCGAGCACACACACACACACATATACAATCAATCAATCAATCATTTCCTGTGGCACCCTCGGGGATGCATAGGGCCTCGATGAACTCACACCACCACATCCTATCTTGTGCTAACTCCTCAAGATCTCCCCAACACTCATCTCCAGCTTCCCGTCTCATTGTCCTCACCTACGTCTCTTTTGGCCTTCCTCTACCTCTCCTACTAAGTGCCACCCACCCTGGTGTACCTCGTACTATTCCCTGTCTACTATACACATGTCCTAGCCACTTCCATCGTGAGAACCTAACATATTCATCGACCGGCTGCACTCCCGTTATTTCTCTAATTCTACTATTTGGTATCCTTTCCCACCACTTAACTCCTAATATTCTTCTAAGTGCTTTTCTTTCAAACACCAAGAATTTATTTTCCATAGTCACTGTGCTGTACCAAGACTCGTGTCCATAAATTAGGATACTCCTAACCATTACCTTATAAAGTTTGATTTTTGTATGCACAGAAAAATTGTTATTATTCCAAATTTTTTAAGCATTCCCATTGCCTGATTAGCCTTCTTTAACCTTTCCTCGAATTCAAAGTTCAAAGAACCATCCTTGGCTAAATAAGTACCTAAATATTTAAACCTATCAACTTGCTTTACAACCATACCTCCAACTACACATTCCTGCGCATTTTCCATATTCATATTGATTATTTCAGTTTTTCCACAATTAATAACCAAACCCACCTTGCGACCTTCACTCACCAAACAGTCCAACACTCTCTGCATCTCTTCTGGCCCATCACAAATCAAAACTATATCATTTGCATAATCTAAATCCAAAAGTTTCCTATTCTCTCCCCAAAGTATACCTGCACCGGTTACTGTTCCAACGCGTTTCATAATGTAATCAATGACCAATATAAATAGTAAAGGCGATAGAACACCACCTTGAATTACTCCAGACTTGACTTCAAACGAATCACTCAGACAACCATCAACCATCACTTTACAAAATGTGTCCTCATGCATGTTCATAATGACCCTCACAAACTCCTCTGGTATTCCATAATGTCTCATGATCTTCCCCATAGTCTCTCTCGAAACACTATCAAAGGCCTTTTCAAAATCAACAAAACAAAGACTTAACGGTACTCTCGTTTCATTAACTTGCTGCATCAAATGCCTAACTATAAAGATCTGATCATTGCAACCACGTCCCTTTCTAAAACCAGCCTGTTCATCCCTCAGAATACCCTCAACCACCGGCTCCAACCTATTTAACAACACTCTACTGAAAACTTTCAAAGCTATCGGTGACAAAGAGATCCCCCTCCAATTACCACATTCACTCAGGTCTCCCTTCTTCGGAACTTTAACAATTACACCATTCTTCCAAACTGATGGTAGTAACCCCGTCACCCATATCTTATTGAATAGCTTGGTCAAGATCATTATTAATCTATCCCCCTCCACTTTAAACATTTCCGGAAATAAACCATCCTCCCCTGGTGCCTTATTATTCTTTAACTGTTTTACTGCTTTCTCCACTTCTGCAAGCCTCAACTCTCCTGTTTCTATATTTAAATCTTCCTGAGCAGACGGTATATCCTCTTCTGGTAGTATTGGTCTATTAAGAACTGTCTCAAAATGCTCTTTCCATCTATTTTTAATATCACCATCTTTGGTCAATAAATTTCCTTCCCTGTCTCTAACTGGTATTTCCTTGCGTTTACCTGCATTACCACTCAGTTCTCTAATCGATTCATATGCTATTCTTTGACTCTGTCCGTCATTTTTGTTTATTAAGATTTCAGTCTCTGCAACCTTTTCATCCACACATCTTCTTTTATCTCTCCTAGCTAACCTTCTTACTTCTGAATTCAAACTCCAGTACGCAGCTCTTGCTAGTTCAATCTCTCGTTCATCAACGCATTGCATCTCACTCCTCAATTTAGCCTCACCTCTCTTTTTTATCATATCCCACGTTTCCTCTGATATCCATTTCTTTCTCCTGAATCTGTCTCCTTCCAATCGTACATTCAGCAGTCTCATGTAAAACTTTGCTCACATCCTCCCACATCTCATCTACACTTCTCTCCCCCTCTTCCAACGTTTCCAACACCAAAAACCTATTTCTGCATTCTAATCTGAATTCCTCCTTTTCTTCTCCTTCCCTTCTAAGCTTAACAATATCGTATCTACCAACACCAGATTTTTCCTTCTTCTCATTTTTAAGTTAAACCTTATTTTTGCAATGCTGAGTTGATGGTCACTACCAATATCTGCTCCCCGTTTAACATGAACATCTAGCAGAGAACTTCTATGCCTCCTACTGATAGCGATGTGATCAATCTGATTTTTATATTTTCCACACGGCGACACCCAAGTTGTCTTGTGTATATTGCAATGCTGAAATAGTGTGCCCCCGATGACTAAGTCATTTGCTAGACAGAAGCTTCCGAACCTCACTCCGTTTTCACTCATCCTACTACCAACTCCCATCTTACCCATACATGCCTCAAATCCCTCATTTGAACAGCCCATTACTGCATTAAGGTCTCCAACGCAGATCAAAACATCATGTCTAGGTACCCTTCCTACTCCTTCTTGCAACTTTTCATAAAATGTGTCTTTCCTTTCATCGAGTGCATCATTAGTAGGTGCATAACACACAAACAGACTGATGTTGCCATGATTTGATTTAAACCGTGCGTATAACAATCGCTCATCTATAGGATCCCACTCACATAAAGCCTTATTTGCCTTACAACCCAGCAACAATCCTACTCCCTGATAATGCATTCCGTCCTGTCGGCCAGATATCAATAAACGTATACCATCCTCCAAATCCAACATATCGACTCCAGTTAATCTAGTTTCTCTCAGAGCACAAATATCAAGTCCGTAATTTTGAAAAACCTTCACTAACTCATCGATTTTACCGTCATGATTTAGCGTTCTCACATTCCAGTTACCAATTTTAATTGTATTTTTTGCATTAACAAAGGAATTAGATTGTAATTGAGGCAACCGTGAGATTCTTAGCACACATATACACACACACAAAAACACACACACACACACAAAACCACGCCCACCTCCTATGATGTTTGGCTTTGGAAGGACCGACCAACAAAAGACCGCAATGCACAAACCAATTTATATAGGCCTAGTCTCAACTTACCTATCCATATTTGCTCGAACTGAACCCTGCCTAACCTCGAATGACCTAATACAACCCAAATTAACCCAACCTAATCTAACTTAACCTCACCTAACCCAGTCTAATTGTATTTAACCTCACAATCTCACGTAACCTCCCCATACCTAGCCTAACCAATTCTGAAGCAGCCTAACCGCATCTAACCCTACCTAATCCTACCCAGTCTCACTTAACCATACCATACCCGACCTAACCCAACCCAGTCAAGCCTGAAATGACCTAATCCAACCGAACCTAACCCAGCCTAACCCAACCAAATAAAACCCAACCCAAAACCTATCAAAACCGACGTATTCTAAAGCAATCTAACCTAATCCGTCTATATCTAGTCGAACTGAACCCAACCCAACCAAAAATTACCTAATCAGACCAAACCCTGCCCAAAGTGACCTAACCTAACTTTCGATCGGCCATAAATTCGCTATATAAGAAATTTCGCTGCCTGAAAGTCTACGGATTTCACATTCCAAGTTTCGCCTGTTCTGTGTACAAGATGCTGGTGGTGGGATGCTGGTGGTGGGATGCTGGAGGGTTTGATAATGTTTGTGTGGTGACTGCTTTATGTGCCTAGTTACCTCAGCCAGTGAAGATGAAGGAAGTTATGTATTCACCCGTGTCTGGGTCTGTCTATCAATCTATCTGTCAATCTGTCTGTCGTTCTATTTGTCTGTCTATATGTCTGTCTGTCTGTCTTTCTATCTGTCTGTCTGTCTGTCTTTCTATCTGTCAGTCTGTCTGTCTTTCTATCTGTCTATCTGTCTGTCTATGGCCAAGATATATCAAAAACTTGCTATCGGCTTTCAATGGAATCTTGTAGGTAGGTGGGCACTGGGTCAAGAGAGAGACTATTCGATTTTTCATTAGATTTTTTCACT
This sequence comes from Coenobita brevimanus, assembly GCF_032717465.1. Lineage (NCBI taxonomy): Eukaryota > Metazoa > Arthropoda > Malacostraca > Decapoda > Coenobitidae > Coenobita > Coenobita brevimanus. The sequence continues at coordinate 45,092,374 of NC_137016.1, read as the reverse complement.
ATTACGCTTTTGGCTCAATAAAAAGGAAAGTGGAAATCTAGGAATATACTGCACCTTAATGTGAAAATCTGGACAAATTTCTCCATAACAAAATATAAATAAAATTAATCTTTTTCTTGACTTGAAAACATGAGTTAACTTCACTTCAGTTTTTTTTTTTTTTTTTTTTTCTGCCGACAGGATCGTACTGTAAGCTGCTTTGGAAATTCTTTACATCTCTTCCTTAGCGATTTAATCAGCACATTACACCACAACACCCTCTTTTATGAGACTGATGTAAACTCTGCCGGTATGAAGCCGATTTTAATAGCTTACAAGAAAATGTTAAGACGCGCTATGCAAAAATAATAGGTTCATTCACAGCATAATCTTCGCCACCATCAAAGGGCCGCATTCAATTAAGGAGAGGCGTTTACAACTGGGGGGTATATCATTTACCCCTTTGCCATTAGGGGGCTCTTGGATCTCCTAAGCTCAGTAAATTTGCCTGGTGTTAAGTTAAAATTGAAGAGTGCATTATCAAGGTGAAGAGTTAATGCCACCTTAGCACTGTAATTACAGTAATTGTACAGGGATGAGGCAATTAATATTGTTTCTAATGTGGAGTAATTTCCTGCGTTGTGTGTACTTGCTGACAGGAATTTAACGAGGTATAACCATGAAAAGAGTGGATACTGAATGCTAAAAGGGGATTATTATACAGCTAAATATGCAACAGTCTGTTTTACACGAAGTGGTACAAATGGGAAGAAAGTGACAAACATTTGTGACAGGAACAATACCAGCCAGAATTTCGCACGTTTAAATAAGAATGTGTGTTACTATTTTTATGCAACTGGGAAGGCTCTGCTAACCATTTCGGCCGTATTATGAAAAATGAGTGAGCGAAGGTGTAAGCAAGCATGCAATTTTTGACGGTCATACACGGAACATCTGTAATTGTTAGACGTGATTAGTTTTCATTTCATATCACAGGGTGTAGTAAGTAACGACACAGATGCATGACATGATCTGCCATCAAGTGTTTCAGAATTCTGTCAAGAAATGGAAGCTTGTCAACACCGTTGCACTCTCAGTTTTAATAATACAGTACAGCTAAAAGGGCTCGTATTCCCAAACAGACTTACGATCAACTCTCTGCTGTAGTTATTTTTTTATTTTTCGCGAAGAACAAGAAAAAGATTGCGTGCTTATCCTTCCTTGTCTTCTCTGCAAGAACTGATCAGTGTTAAGACAGGGCAGTGGCCATAAATACGTCTGTGAATACGGATCCTGTACCGGACAGCACTGTCTGCCGCAAGGTGCACAAAAACATAAACTACACCATTTTTATATCATCATCATCATCATCATCATAACCCTCTTCCTTACTAATGCATATAGTGGGAGGTTCAAGAAACAGAAATACGAAAGTATAAAAGCTGCGAGCTATTAGTGCTTGTGAAATGAGCCCCCTATTATCTAGTGAGTGGCAATTCGAAGTTTCGCTGGAGGTGTCATGATGCAGTGTGGCAAAGCTTCAAACTTCTGCTTCAACACTGGACGACAGGTCACTGACCGATGTGAAACTGGATACTAATTCACCTTAATTTGACCCAGATTTTTGTCCTGTTTACAGCATATTTTACGTAGCTCATCGGCAGATAAGGGGAAAACTATTGTTCTACATCCTTTCCATAGCACTTCGTTGTGACCAGCACCTTGCTCTAATGTCAGCCTCATGCAACAGCTCAAACTTCAAGATGAAGAAATGTCCTTTAAGCTCAAGATAAAGTGCAAAGGGTATAGAGTAGGCAGAAACTGTAGGGAAGAACGGTCGGACTACTGCTCTGACCCACTAATGCAACCCCGTCAGTGTACAACCAGTGAACCCCGAACCACCTGCTGGCAAAGAGTCAGGCATCTTGTATGAGGTGGTGGGGGTATGGGAGAGAGTGGTGGCGCTGTGAGGGGTGGAAGTGGTCGTGGAAAGTGGTAGGGATGCTGAGGTGGGGATGTGGATGGAGGGTGGGAGAGGTGTGGGGGTTCAGGTGAGGAGGATGGGAGATGGATGGGAGAGGGGTTTAGGTGGAGGGTAGAGGTGTGGGTGTGAGGATGTGGGTAGAAGGTGGTTGAGATGTGGATCGGAGGTTTGGGTGGAGGGTAGTTAAGGTGTGGGGGTGGAGGTGTGGGAGTCAGTGTGTTGTATGCAGCATGCAATTGTCATGTATTGCTTCCTGCCTGTCTACCCCTTCATGTTTAGTTGTCTTGATGACATAGAACAGTTGTACGCAGCTTAGCAGAGAAGTTTCGAAACAGGTGCTTGATGTTAACTCATTCATTGCTTATGGACATTTTTTTTAACTGAATAAACAGCAACTACCTGAGGGGTTATTATGTATGGCAACTTTGCTTGGTTCCATTGTTTCCGTAAAGTAAGATTTGCAACAGTGGAATATGAAGATGAAAATATATCACAGAAACACTAATATATATATATATATATATATATATATATATATATATATATATATATATATATATATATATATATATATATATATATATATATATATATATAAAGGAGACTTTTACAAAATATTACTTCACATCATTCGACCTACAATAATCGATAATAGCAAGAAGAAACTATTATATATCTCATAATCTGGCGATCGTTCTCCCGTCAGGCCAACGCCGTCAGATTAATAGCAGACGACAAATCGACTCTTTATCTCCTGTCGACCAATCAGCTGACAGGGAAAGAACAATGACCATCCCTGACTGGTTCTCATTTGAGGCCTGGAGAAGACGCAGGGACGAAGGAAGCTAGACGCCACTGACAACACTGCGAAAACGAAGGAAGATTGAGGGGAGTTAACATGAAGAAAGAGAAAGGATGAGGGAAAAGAGGCAGCTGTCAGAGGAGGAAGGGATGAGGAAAGTGAAACTGCAATGACAGAAGGAAGGGTTACTGGAGGCGAGATACTGAGAAGACGTGGGAATGAAGAAGACGAGATGACACTGAAAGGATGTGAGAGGCGAGACAGCCGAGAGAGGAGAAAGGGATGAGTGAACAGAAACGGATGAGGGAGGCAAGACAGGAGATCCCGAAGGGATAAGGAATGTATGACATCACCGAGAACAGGAAAGAATGAAGGGAGCGACATGACACTGAGAGAATGAAGAACTGAGAAGCAGAACCGCAGTGAAAGAAGGAGGGGATGAGCTGCAAAACAGCACTGAGACGACGAAGGGATGGCGCTAGAAAGACAGCACTGAGACGACGAAGGGATGACGGTAGGAGGACAGCACTGAGACGAGGGGATGGGGACATCAAATAGTACTCAGAACAGGAAAACAAAACTCTGTCGAAAGTGTAAAGCGGAGAACAACGAGATAAATACGTGAGAGAAAAGCAAAGGGAATATAACTCAGGGAAAAAATAGGAAAAGTTTTTCCTGACTCACCCACCGAAAAGTTTACCTTATCATCCACCTTAGAAAACCACTCTGGAAATTGGAGAGCTCGGGGTGGAGGGCGAGAGATAGTGAGGGAGATAGCTGGAGATAGTAGGGGAAAGTAGAGAGAGAGAGAGAGAGAGAGAGAGAGAGAGAGAGAATGTTGGGGAACTATGAGAAAAAAGGATGATCATAATGGAAATTACTTGTTTCTGGATCCTGTTTCACCCCAGCCCTAGAAAGAAAATAAAGTTGCTGATGATGATGATGATGATGCACTTCACATGCACTTGCCAGACGATGATGATGATGATGATGATGATGATGATGATAATGATGATGATGTTGATGCACTTCACAGACGATGCTGATGCTGATACTGCTGATGGTGGTGGTGGTGTACCGGACTTCACATAAACTTTCCAGGCGATGATGATTATGATGATGATGATGATACTAAGCATGCACTTCACGTAAACTTGCCAGGCGATGATGATGATGATGATGACGATTCACCTCGCATACACGTGCCAGGCGATGATGATCATGACGACGATGATGATGATGTACTTCACACAAACATGCCAGGTGATGATGATGATAATGAGAAGGTACTTCACATAAACTTGCCAGGCGATGATGATGATGATGATGCATTTCACATAAACTTGCTAGGCGATGATGATGATGATGATGATGATGATGATGATCAGGGTGCACTTCACATGAACTTGCCAAGAGACGATGTTTAGGATGATGCTCATTACATAAATTTGCCAGATGATGATGATGATGATGATGATGATGATGATGGACTACACATACACTGGCCAGCTGGAGTCTGTCAGTACAAACTAATTATATTCAGAACCAAGCTCAACAACTCCAGCAATCTGTCGGGATTAACAAAGAATAAGAGATGTTGTTATCCGGAGCTTAACCCAGATTACATGAAGCACTAAAACTGAAGATACTGTGATACAGGCGTATCTTTTCAGCATAACATGAACACAAAAGCATAGATCATGTCTGCTGGGTGCCTCTGTTCACTGACTTGCAATTTCTTTGATGAAGTGAAAAAAAAAAAAATCTTGCGAATCCTACCGAATCTTTAACAGTATACTGCAGTGTCCCTCTCTTTTGCTTTCTCAGTGATACCGGAGGGGGACGCCTTCATGTAGTGGCACCGATATAGTCGGGCCGTGGAGCTGTCTGGTTAACCAAGTACTTCACAACTTCCTCCCTAACCCCCATGAGAAGGGGGATGGCAGCAGGAAAAGGAAATTTTAAGCCTGCAATCCACCGGGTTCGCGTCAACGTGAATATGGGGCAAGAAAAACAACAACAAAAACTACTACTGCTACTGCTACTCCTACTACTACAGCACTACCACAATAACATCAACTACTACTGCTGCTGTTGCTGCTGCTGCTGATGATGATGATGATAATGATGATAATGATGGTGTAAGCTCTACTACTACTACTACTACTATTACTACTACTACTATTACTACTACTACTACTACAGTTGTTTCACCTTTTCATGTCAGAGAGGAATGAAGAATGACCCAGCTTATATGAGCTGAGCAAACACTATCTTCCCTTATGTAAAACTTTGTGGGTAATGGAAAAATAATTTTGCAGAGACAATTCGTTCACTGATATGATATTTGACATGAGAGAGAGAGAGAGAGAGAGAGAGAGAGAGAGAGAGAGAGAGAGAGAGAGAGAGAGAGAGAATCACATTCACTATCAAGGAGAAGCAATAACAAGAAGCCTCGTAAAATCCATTGCCCTAAAATTCTGTCCCTCTCTCTCACTTTCACTCTCGTCTCTATCTCTCTTAAGAATCAGTAACTACCCTTCAAAGATCGTAAAACTGATACCAAGGATTCAATTTATTTTTTCTCCCTGTCTGAGAGAGAGAGAGAGAGAGAGAGAGAGAGAGAGTCATCGTTGGCAGTTGGAACTAAGGAGATGCGATAGAGAAGGCGGTGGAAATTGTCAATCGAACTTTTTTCGTTTCTTTGTTTTTCGGTGAGATTCGGCTGCCAAGGTTCGTAGATTTTATGGGTCGGAGAGGGAGTTTGTCTCCTGTTGTATATATTGGTATTTATTTCTGATTGCTGAAGCTACGTCGGAATGGGGAACACTGTCGAGAAATTTGCATATTCGGGAATTTATTAGTCTATGTGTATTACTGTAAGTGATGAAGAAGGACGCCTTCATGCGATGGCACCGATAGCCGGGCTGGTTTGCTGCTCAGTTATCCAAGCATCCTTCAACTCCCTCCCTGTCCCCCGAAAAGTGGATGGTGGATCGCCAGAGTAGGGCAGCTTCAGCCTGCAGTCCACCTGGCTCACATCTCTGTTGACCTTGAAGCTACTACTACTACTGCTGTTGCTGCTGCTACTACTACTACTACTACTACTACTACTTCTGTATTGTTTATGTTTTATAAAAAATTTTATGCAAGAAAGAAGGACCCAGAAGCCAGAAGCCAACAAGATTGCTCCTTCAATAAATAAATACATACTACATAAATAAAAAAATAAAAAAATAAATAAACAATATAACAGACAAATTCAAGATCTGTTCATTTCAAGATGCCTAAACACACTGTTTAAAAGACTGGAGATCATAGACAGTAAGAAATAGACAGAGGATACAGTTCCAAAACTGACTTGTTGCATACGTGAAGGACTGGGAGTAATGGTTGATTCTTGCATCACAAAAGGGACGAGAACTCGCCCGCCATAGTGGTGGAGAGATGCAAGCAAACAGTTCAGAGGAGCAGTGACCATTGAAGGAGCGATTGAAGAGAGATAAAAATGCAACAGTATGTCGAAGAGAGAGGTGGAAGGGAGCCAGTAAGAGGAGGGGAGTTAATGAGACGAAAAGGTTTTGACTCCACCTTGTTGAGCAGAGCTGTATGTGGGGAGCCTCCCCACACATGAGAGTTGTACTCCACACATGGGCGAATAAAACCCCTGTATACAGTCAACAACTTTGCATGGAGTCAGCTTAGCACACTTAATCTCTTGGAAGCAGTTTTTACATGAGAGGTAATATGATCTTTACAAAGTAAATCCTAAGAGAATGAAAGTCCAAATATGTTCAGTGATAATGCAGGATTGAGTTGGATATTGTAAAAAATTAACAGGTCATTATCTGTGTCTTTGATGGTAATCGTGATGATGGATGTACTATTAATCCTTAGCTAGATTGAAATGCCCTTTTACGTTCATACATTGAACCATTTGACTTGTCCCGTGCATCTTAATAGATTTTCGTTCTTTTGCAGCAAGGTTTCCTTAGCTCAGTGCAGAATGAAACAACATTACGACTCTACATTCATTTGACTGTACTTCATCTTGACTACCACCATTTTCTAATGTTAGTCTTTTGTTATAACTCAGTATCCAAGCTGGAGAGAGAAGTTTGAAGCCAAGATGTAACAGCGTAGTCATCGCGTAATACCTGTAAAGCCATTGTGCATTTCCTCTAAGTGGACACCTCGAAAGTATTATTTTTTCTTTGAAGCTTTATAGTTACACTTGATTAAGGAAAACTATCGCAAAAAATGTATAGCAGATATCCGTAATGATACAGAACAAGCTTGACCGTAAACACATCTAGTCAACAAGTTAGTTTCGTCATGCATGAATTATCAGCAATGAACATAATGCAGTTCTTTCTGTTTACATGATATAAAAAAAAAAAAAAAAATGGATGCTTAAATTTTGCACTATATTTTTGAAGTGTAATTATTGTCACGCAAATAAAAATGCATAAATCTCCTGAGTGGTTCCAGCAAAAGGAGTGATGGTAAACACCGCCAACTAAAATTTAGTACACTGTAATCCTGGGGAATGTCCGTAATATTGCATTTATATTATTTTTTGATACCTATTGAATCTTCACTTCGAGAGTTGGCTACATATGTGATTTATATTATACCCGTGTAACTGATTAAGTGCAGTTAATAATTCAATCGAAATCGGCAACTCGTTTAAAAACCTCTGCCACAGTCTCCACTCTCCAGTGTCCATCAGTCCCGTAACAGGACGGCGGGTAGGTTGGCGTGTCGTTTTATTTATTGTGACAACGTCGTGACAACGCTGGAAAATGGCATTGAAAGCCTAAACCAACTACTAGCAAGTATTTGTGAATCAGTGAGTAACCCAGTAGTCAGGAGAACCTTCAGACTCCAGGTGGTTTACATAGAAGGTAAGTTTATCGCTGGCATTTGTCTCCACAGTGACGGCCATCGATGTATCCCGATGCGCACTTTAAATATTCATCATTTTCTTCCTGGACTAAGAGAATTCAGCTTACTTAGTTCAGAGGATTTCATTTGTGTTATCAGAATTATCCAGGGTAATATTATTTGGGATTTTATTGTAATTTGCTGTGTAAATAACTAGTTAGATTTTTCATTGGGAAAGGTTTCGTCAGGTCTCGCGCATTGTATTACGAGCGTTGATTCTCATCATTTATGTGCTTAATCCCATTTGCTATTTGAAGGATAATACCCAAGCAATTTTCAATTATTATGCGGTAGGTCAGTTACTGTTTTCATTATTATTATTATTATTATTAGTGTGTGTGTGTTCTAGCTAATGTGTCAGATTCTCAGCAATTTTTGTGTAATAAACGAACCATATATAATCATTTTGTTCTGCCTGCATTAGGTTATTTTCTTTTAAGTATCATAATTGTGCATAAAACTTAAGTATAACTGCAGTTTCCGTCATAATCTCTTATAATATTGAGCTCTAGACGACGCGGCGGAGGACTACTTTGTGGGTGTGAGTAGGCTGATCTTTACGCCAGACTCTGATGCAACATTAAAATTGCCATGAGTGAGGTGCGGTATTTAATTCATGCATTCCGGTGACGTGCGATGTTTTTACTCCTTCAGTATTGCTAGTTAGACGATTTTATTCACCCTGGGAGCTACTTTTAGAATTAGAAGAGTAGTAGTCTACATTACCTCATTCACCTCAGGACTGCCAAAAAGTCACCTGCATTTGCACCTAGTTTGAGTACATTGTTGACCATATTCAGTCATGTTTTGTGCAGTTTGTGTTAGGTCTGGTTTGTTTTAGTATGATATACGTGAAATTATGTATAACTGCATTTGCGTCATAATCACGTGACTGTTGAGTATGATAATACTGGGGCGTAGTACTTCTTTTAAAGTCATACATATGCTTGGAAGGCTTCTAATTGAACAGGTTTTCCTTTAAATATGTGAGAGGTCTGTTGTTGACATTGGTTTCCACTTCCAGTATTACTGGTCTTAACTCTTCTGGGATCAGCTTGGCTCAGTGTAGTACTTTGGTTAGGGAAGTTTTCACAATCCATGTCAGCTGTTCCTTAAACTCATTTTGCCAGGGAGTCCTGGGTGGAATGAAAACTCAGGCAGAGATTGTCTGTAAAGCTGTATGCACTTTAGGATAATTGAGGATATGCAGTACAGGAGGTGATGCTCCATCACAATTGAATCCATTGGTAAGCCTGCTTGGACATGAAATTTTAGCAGCAAATATCCTAAATATATGCAAAATGTTGCCACACTAAGGTCCTCTGCAATATGTAAATACTGCATGAGTATAGGCTACGCGCAAGCCATAGGATATACATTTATTATTATTGTTATTTTTTTAATCACCCCGTGGGATGGTCATCACTCGTGTGTAATCAACACCTGTAACCTAAAAAGGAATTCTTTTACTAACTCCATCAGTAGGTAAAGTAGGTGGTCATGAGTATGTGAAAGAAATGCCACCACATCTACGAACTAAGTTTAGGTGTCTGCCTTGTGGCACCCAGTACTGCAGGCTGTATGTGCTAGAGTTTGTCATGACCCCACGAAAGTTAGTCTGTGAGCTCAGTTTAGAGAATCGTTTGAGAAAGTAATATAGCTAGTCTGCAAAGGCCTATCTGCATTACCCGGTACGTATTCTTACAGGACAACACATGATGTCTGTCATCACGAAATAGCCTTGTCTTAATCAACTTGTGACCTTCATTGTGTCCTTTGATAAAGACTATCCTTTACTTGGAACTTTTCATTGTGAACTCTTTTGGTTCGGTAAGGCTGGAGCTTCATTGGTTTATGTATTTTTTCCTGATCAGAAAATGTAGTAGACAACTTTCCTAAGATGGAGAATCTATACAGGTAAATTAATGATCGATCGGGTATCAACTGGAGCAGTTGGGTGTAGATTTCATTGTTAGTCAGTTAAAACGACGCTCTGCCAGACTGCATAAAATCATCTTGAGGGAGTAAAGTATATATATATATATATATATATATATATATATATATATATATATGTATATGAAAAACTTCCTGGGCCTATACAGCCTGAAATGTTCTTATGTTTTACTTTTGAAGATTTGCAAGTGGACCTTCTGTTATTATTATTATTATTATTGTTATTAATAATTATTTACTATGCTTCCATGTTGCCACAGAGATAATATGTAAACGTTGCAGAAGTAACTGCAAACTTGGCTGTGAAACATAACTTCTGAAAAAAGCCAAGTACCGTACATCCATTGATTATTATCGTAGACCATAGCAGGCTATTACAGCTTCTAACGAGCTGATTGAACCATGATTGCCACTCTAGCATATGGTCAAATTACTTTCACCTGACAAAAATCTGTAACCTCTCGCAGAACAGATGAAGTCTAAGTGAAGTAAAATTGGTAGATTAATTTAACTAGCAACCAAGGATACTCAATCCTACCTCGTAACCAAGGCTCATCAAATTTCATGCAACCATGTCGTGGCATCTGAGTTGCGGGAGTGGCCATGTTCCGTCACGTGAAAACAAACCGACTGTACTTGTACCTCGCTCGACTAGGCTCTGTTTGTACTGCTTAACACCTTCAGTTAGAGAGAGAGAGAGAGAGAGAGAGAGAGAGAGAGAGAGAGAGAGAGAGAGGAGAGAGAGAATGTGTATTTTTGTGTACAGGGGTGCCGTGCACAGCATTGTGTGTGTGTGTGTGTGTGTGTGTGTGTGTGTGTGTGTGTGTGTGTGTGTGTGTGCATTCCTGTCAATATGTTTTATGTGTGTTTGTGCTAGTGCGCGCGCGTGCGTAATGTGTTTGTGTGCGAACGTGTACGTGTGTATTTTGTGTGTGTGTGTGTGTGTGTGTGTGTGTGTGTGTGTGTGTGTGTGTGTGTGTGTTAAAGGAGTCAGGAGGATATGAGGGGAGGGGGTGGGTAAGAAGTGGTGTGTGCTTCAACTTGGCCAACTTTAATAGCCGTCCTTACATCACAGTTTCCATTTTCCCTACTCCAGACACAGCCACCGCCTCCCATTCCACCAGCCCTGGTTTATGCACTGTTTCATTGTTGGCTCAGGATATGTCGTAATGCCTCTTTATCAGCGATTTACACGGTATCGTCTTGTATGTTACTGTTGCAAACAATATCTTTGTTAAAATGATTGAAGTAGCACACAAGGGATTACTGAAACAATCTGGTTTATTGCACCCCAGAATCCATTGGTATGGTAGCTACCATTTCAGACTACCGGGTTATATGTTCAAGTAATACAAGGGAATATCGAGGTTTACTGGGCATTATAAATCGCTTTGGAAGAAGTTCTGTGGAATCTGACGGATTACGGTCATGTTTTGAAGGATGGGCTTCAGCGGGGTGGGGGGGCAGTTATAGTCATAATTTCAACCTCCTTCTTCGCTGATGAATGCCTCAGTGGTTACAATAATAGCTGATGTGAAAACTAAATTTTCATTCTGTCCTGAACAAAAGATTTGGTTTGGGGGTATTTGTAGTTAAGATTCCAGTCTATTTCAATAGCAGTGAAATCTTCTAGCACGATCCAAAGGGTATGAAGTGCAAGGCTAAGGCGAAATATGAACCATTTCCTTATTCCAGCAACATTGCCCGAAGAATGGGCGTAGGTAGACATAACATTTATATTAATGATCATAATATATTTCTTTGCTAATGGGAGCCTTGAGTAAGCCTGCAAAATTATCTGGGGCGAGCATGAAGCCATTGTCATTTCATCAACAGTGCTTTATGTCCTAAACAATGGGCTGGGGTAAGGGGCATTTAATCACGATTCCAACTTGTTTCTTGGCAAATGAGAGGCCCCAGCGAGTCTCAAACTGCCTCTTTTAACGGTGAGGCGAGAAGTAGGCCACTTTCCCTTTACAGGAACAGCACAACGTCATGAGGGATGGTCTTATGTCGGGGCATTGCACTGTGATGATTCCAGCATATTCTTGCCTAGTGAAACCTCCGGCACCTTTCGACACAGACCCCGCGTCTCGTAGTTCCATTTATATTGTTTTATGGGCCGTATTCTGAATGCTTTTGGCGACTTCGTAACACCTCCTAATTGGCAGTTTATTTGGTGTATTACACTTCAGTATTCACTCTGGTGCTGATGCTAACCACGTGGCCATTAGAAATATAAAGTAGTTTGCCAACAAGGAGATCCTGTAGCTCGTCAGAAAGGAACCTCTCGTATCAAATTAAGGCGAGAAATGAACCATCTCCTCATTCCAGTAATATCTCTTTACGTTCTGAAGAGTAGCGATTGGTAGAGGTCCATTTATAGTGATGATTCGACCCTATTTTTTCGATAATGAGAGGCTGTAGCATTGTCAAAAATCCTTGTAATAAATCGCTAAGGTGAGAAGGATGCCATTTTATCATTCAAACAACGCCTTTTTACGTTTTGAAGAATAGCTTTTAGTGAGAGTTGGATTAATAGTGATGATTCCAGCCTGTTTCCTCGCTAATGAGAACTCGTATCGCGTCCCAAAGAGGGTGAAATAAGGCTGTGAGTCGCGAAGTAAGCCATTTAAGAACTAATGACGACCTAAACTTAATGGTACTGCCTTCTCTAGCTTGCCAGATGACACCCTTACCGCATATTACCGTCTTCCCAGCCTCCTTCACGCCCCAATTCCCTCCACATGACACTCTTCTTTCCTCCTCCTCCTCCTTCTCCTCTTCTTTCTTCTTCTCTTTTCCCTTCTTCACACACAGCCCTTTCCACCTGCTCTCATTTACACTTGTCTTCATAGCTTCCAAGTTTCCCCTCTTCTTCTTTCAGTTTGTATCCTTATGTTCGTAGCTTCTAAGTTTCTCCCGTTCGTTCACCTTCACTTTTACAACTAATTCCCTCCACACTGTCTCCTCCTCCTCCTCCTTTGCTTCATCTCATTCCTACTTCTTTCCTCTTTCATCTTTGCTTCATCTCTGCCACTTTCATCTTCATCTTTCCTTTGCCATCTTGTCCCTTTCTCCTACTTTTCCTCAGTTAATACCCACTTCATCCTCTTTCACCTCTACCCACCCCTGTCAGTTCCACTCTCCAATCTTCCTCAATGCCTCTCCCCCTCTCTACTAAGTGCCAGTCTGTCTTCCCCAGCATCTCTCCCCTTCACTCCCCAGTATCTCTCTTCATTTTCCTTCCCAGCACCTCACCCTTCCCTTTCTTCCTCAGCACTTTCCTAAATCCTCTTCCTACCCAACACCTTCCCAGATCCAGGCTCACCAGCCCCTTCCCATTATCGCTTCCTAAGAAATTTTCCAACGTCCCTCCTCCACAGCACCTCTCCCATCTCTCTTCCCCAACGCCTCGCCCAGTAGCTTTTCCACATCTCCCCAACCTCTCCCTGCCTTCCTCAATCTCTCTCCTTCTTCTCCAGCCTCACCCTGTCTTCTTCAGTCTCACCCCATCTTCTCCAACCTTTCCCCAGTGTAATTTCATGAGGCCTCCATCTTCCTCCTTTACGCTAAGACTCCCACCAGCGTCCACACAGTTACAGCAAAGCTTACACATTCCACCGCATCACCACCCTTACACACTTGCCCTAACTCTTACCCTAAACCTTGTTCCCATTCTCTCTCTCTCTCTCTCTCTCTCTCTCTCTCTCTCTCTCTCTCTCATCTTTCCACGTCTTTCTCTCGTTACCCTTTCCCTCCTTCCCTATTATCCCTTTCTTCTTTCTTCTGCTTTTTGCTTCATTGCCCTTTTTTATGCCTCATAGAATAATGACCATAAGTTGTAACCTTCCCTATAACAAACACTTTCGAAAGGACTATTAGGTTGAGTGATGTTTCTTTTCATCTGTACTCCCCTTTGCTCTTCCTCTTATTCATTTTCCCCTTCTATTACACCTCTTTGGATTCATCTTCCTATCGCTCCCCCTTCCTCATTCCACTCCCCCTTTCCCCATTCCACTCCCCCCTCCTCATTCCACTCCCCCCTCCTCAGTCCACTCCCCTCTCCTCCTCCTTTCAACCCGTCCTTCCCTCTCGCCAGCCAATTACCGCTAAGCTTCCACATTCCAAACGACCAATCAGAGGCCAGTAAACGAGAGCGGTATAAAAGCCAGAACACACACACACACACACACACACACACACACACACACACACATTTTATTTTTGCTGTTGATTTTAGTCGTGTCTGGCGCTAACTTTGTTTAAGCGGAAAATAAGTTAGTTACTTAACCCTCTGCTACGGCCGTGAGAAGCAAGGGAAGAGGTTGGGGGCAGGGTATGGGGTGATGGAGAGGGTTGGTGGGGGTGAAGGGGTGAGGGACGGAGGAAGGGAAAGTGATAGGGGGGTGAGAGGGAGGGGTGTGAAGGGAAGAGGCCTGAAGGCGTTGAGGATGAAAGGGTGAAAGGGAGAGTTGGTGAGGTTGAAGTGGAAAGTTGGTGAGGGTGAAAGGGTGAGGGGGAATGGTAGGGGTGAAGGAGTGTTGGGGGAATGTTGGTGATGGTGGTGGCTTGAGGGGGGAAAGATGGTGAGGGTGAAGGGATGAGGGAGAGAGAAGCGTACAGGTAAGACGTGTGATGTGGACTGTGAAATGCGAAGTCAGTAGTATATTCCAGACTGTTATATTCATCTGGGAGAAAAACACCACAGTATTATGACTGAAGACTGTCCTGACGCCTTGGCCAAGAATTATGAGCTGTGTATTTTATTCCAGCCAACGACGTACAATATTGTTCATTTTAGACAAACCCAGTGGCAGAGGATTAGCCTCTCCATTACGGTGACGCCGTATGCATTTGGTTTTTGCTGTCAGCAGACGATTTTATTCAGAGAGTTTAATAATTACCATACAGGGATTAGATATACAGTAGCTTTCACTAACCCCTTTACCATTATAGCCGGCTTGTTTTGGTCTGCTGGGACTTGACTACTCTCACAACTTCTTAACTTCATTACCGGTGCTAAGTTATAGTTTCATAAAAATCAGTGAGCTGTAGTAATGAGATAGGAATTAATTTCCGTGGATACTGATTAGATCCACCTTTCAGTCAGACTACACGTGACCATCAAGTGAGCTGAAAGGGGTTGTAGGCAGGTAAAAACAAACCTGGTGGTGGCAAGAATAAAAGCAGATAACGCCCTTGGGGGTGACGAAGTTAACCTCTTTGTACGATGGCGTGTTTGTATTATTATATTATTATTATCTCCAAACGATTATATTGCACTGAGTAATACTGACACAGTGAACGTATTAGAAACAGTGTATAATAATTTCACGATGAAAGATCTCTCCAAATCTAAAGGAATAATATACAGTATAAACAAGTATAAACGGAAAAGTGTTTGCAAGAATTTGAAAAAAAAAAAAAAAAAAAAGAACCCCCCACTACAGCAGAGGATTAAAGGGTTCAGTCAGACCAGTTGGACGGAATGGTTGGATTGGCAACCAGTCAGAAGTTTAGGGTCAACAGCATCACTATCAAATGACTCGTCGAACTAGAGGAGTCAGATATAACTTTCATTAAATCCTTCGCTATTAGAAATCTTTTTAATACATGTTGTCTGGTGGTAGCAAAAATAAAAGTGCTCGTACTGAAGGGGCGGAATCAACAGTTTCATTATGGAGAGAATCCAACTAGATGAATTACAATTAACCCTCATTAACCCCTTTACTACTAGGGTGTTCTGATAATTTGGAAAAAAAAATCATCTGATTAAAGAAGATTTAGAAAAATCCCGTCTCGAATTGAATGGGATGACGTCAGAGGAAGGAGGTTAGTGGGGCAGGAAAGCTCGCTCACTAGTAAGTTAGTCGGAAAATTTTCAGGTAAAGAGTGTCTTTACTAAAAGACTATTCTCGGTGTCTGCAACCGATTTTATTGAGCTTAAGTTAGGAGAGACTGTTAGTTCAGGGGGGGTTAGGTACAGTCTTCATTAACCCCTTCATTCCGGAACTAGGTTCTTATAGGCCTAAGCTGAATATAGTTGTCCGATAGGAGGAATAGTAAAATAAAAGTAAGTAAATGTGTCAGAGGAGTAAGGATAAACAAAAACAAAAAGGATAAACAAAAATAAAGGAGTGAGGGAAAGGTTAGTGGGGCAGAAGGGTACGATGTCCAGCCGATCAGTAAAGTTGAGAGTCAAGAACATCATTACCGACACAAGCCACACTCGTTACAGCAGTGGCGGCGTGGGGGGTTAGTGAGAATGAGAGCAACAGTGGTAGTAAGAGCAACAGCGGAAATTAGGAGAGAGCGATAATAAGAGGAAAAGTACACATAAAGAGCAAGTTTGGGAATAACAGCGAGTGTGGAAATAAGAGAGGAATAGCGGTAATAATAATAGGAGTGGTAATATAAACAGGCATCAGATTATAAGTGTGTCGGTAAAGATGAGAGTTAAGTGCATCATTGCAGACCCAAGCCACACTTGTAACAGTAGTGGCGGCGCGGGGAATTAGCAGTACCAAGAGCAAGAGTGGTAATAAGATGAGAAAGAGTGCCAGTAAGATTTAGATCGGAAATATTAATAGCGGTAGCAAGGGCAAGAGCGGATATGAGAAGGGAAAGAGGGCCAAAAAGAGGAAGAACGGAAATCTTAAGAATAAGAGCAAGATCATATGAAAGAATAATTGTGATAAAAGTACGAACGCCAGTAAAAGCAAGTGTGGAAAAACGAATAAGAGCGAAAACAAGAGCTTGAGCGATAAGAGTAAGAGCGATAATTTGAAAAAGAGTAAGTAATAATGAGGAAGAGTAAAACCGATAATGAGAAGAGCAAGAGCGGATATAAGAGAATGTATTGATTGTATTAAGAATAATAATAAATATAGATTGGCAGTGAGAGCAAGAACAGAAATAATAGAATGTATTGATAATATTAGGAGTAGCCTAATAGTAAAGACAAGTGCTCGTGGGCCCTTCGGGCCCCTCGCACTTGCTCCTGCGGAGGGATCGTGCGTTTTTGTGCTGTTCTAGTGTAACGTTGTCACTTGGATTTTTTGCAGCTAACCAATTGATCGTGTTATTTGCGGCTTCGGTAATGAACCCAGTTTATTTTAGTTCTACCTCTGGCCAAAAAATTCTACGGACATCCTATGCCGGGCTCCGGGAGCAGCGTTTTTTGGTGAAAATGTGATCGCTCATTAAATATACTAAAAGTTTTTCAATCGTGATGGGACGAAGTTTTTTGTACATCAGCGATTTTTTTTTGCGATTTTTGTGCCAATTTTGATGCGATTTGAATGTGTAGTTCGGGCTGCCCAAAATAAACACACACACACACACACACACACACACACACACACACACACACACACACACACACGGCTAGTGCTATAGTATGTTAGATAGACTGGCAGTGAGAGCAAGAGCACAAATAAAAGGATAGGGACGATAAGATCACGAATCATACATGTAACTGGTATAGCAAGAGCGATAACTACTTAAAGCAAAAATAAGAGCAGTTGTAATAAGGACAAGGGCAAGAGTCGGCGTAATGAGAGCCAGCGGGTTTGGAACGAGAAGCAGTACGAGGAAAAGCAGGGGTAAAACAAGGACACCAGTAAGAGTAGGATGGGAATGGAGAGAAAAACTAAATAATAATAATAAGAGCAGGAAAAGCAATAAGAGACAGCGGGTAACATGTAATTAACAAAAACGGAACACCAGTGACGGCGATACGGTAACTTAAACGCTCAAAATAATAAGAGTATAATTTAAACATACAAAGTAGTAAGGATAGTAATAGAATAAGATATGAAAGGCAGGGTTAATAATCGATCTGCACACTTCTTCCCGAGTCACACTCAGTGTGTGAGCCAGTCGTGATCTAGATCAGATCAAGCATTCATGAATTATCCACTTAACATAGATGTATACGTACACAGAAATGGACTCGATCACGATGACTGTGTCCTCAATGTCGCAAACAAGAGCAGGAACAACGATAATAAGATCAGGAGCAGCAATGATAAGAGCCAAGACAGCAGTAATAAAGAGGGAAAGCTGGAGTAACGAAAGCCTGAATGGAGTGAGAGTAGGAGTGGAGGGAGCTGCAATATGAGCAGCCACTGACCAGCCGTACTGTCACGCGTCGTCCAATTATATTTGATGGTCAGGATTAGTGGCCCTGATCCTCTTAGTGCCAGGCGGTGGGGGTGAGGGTTGGGGGCTGAAGGTTTGAGGGGATGGGGAGCGGGAGGATTAAGGAAGGAAAGGGGTGTGAAGCGAATGGAGGAGGAAGCTGGGATTTAAGGTGTGTGGGAGGATAGAGAGAGAGAGTGCGAGGAGAAGGGGAGAGCGAGAGGTGTGAAGGGACGGGAAAGGGAGAGAGGAATGTGAAACAGGTGAAGGTGGGAATTGACGTTTGAGGGAAGGGAAATAAAGATGAGAAGAGTACAAAGGTGTGAAATATGGTGTGAGGGAAGGTAGGGAGACATGAGGGTGGTAGAACTGAGGGGACAGTAGGAAGGGAAAGGGTGTGAAATAATAAGTATATAAAGGCAGGAAGTTAGATCAGTATAGAGAGTTTAAGATGTCAAAGATGACAAAGTCCAGTGGTAAATGGATGAATGGAAGGCCACGGATTAGGTGGAGAGATGTGGTTGAGAGATATTGGAGAGACACTGGGCTCGTGGAGGGCGATGCCATGGATAGACAGCTGCGAAGTAGGTTCATTGTAGAAGCCAACCTCTTACAATAGGGAATGGCTGTTGAAGAAGAAAAAAGAAGAATGTTGGAAGTGCCGTGCCGTTAGAGGGGAAGGAAGAGGTGTGAATGTAGGTATAAAACGTGTACCTTAAGTTTTTAGAAGGTGGAAAAGAGTGTTAGAGAAGAGAACAAAAGCGACAAAGATGTGAACCTGTGTGTGTGTGTGTGAGAGAGAGAGAGAGAGAGAGAGAGAGAGAGAGAGAGAGAGAGAGAGAGAGAGAGAGCTAAGGTGTATGAAGGTAGTACAGGTGTGAAGGAAGGTAAGGAAAGTAAGAAATATGCAAATGCGTAGAAGTGAAAGCAGACAGCGACAAAGTTGTAAATTCTCTCAAGGCTGTGTGCTACAGAGTATACTATGGCTGTGGTTCACGTACTTTGTTGGCTTTCTTTATTGCTGCTTGTACTGGAGAGGGGGGCCTTTGCGCGGTGGCTCTGACATGTAAACGCACTTCATTTCGTTCCTCAACCCCTGAAAGGAAGATGGTGGGCTACAGGATGGAGGCAGCTTCAGTCTGCAGTCGTCTGGTTTCACATTTCCGATGAACGTGGGGTTACAGCAACGACTACCTTTGCTGCTTGCGAATTGTAGATTTGTTTTTATTTATTTATTTTGATTCCTAGATCGTTTTTTGTTCATAATTTTGATTTTAATATTACTCATACGTATAAGGTTCTATTGATGATATTACAGACTCTTGACACAAACACGGTCATTGCAGTACTTACACTGTCACATGCATCACCCTTGCTACTGACACCTCTTATTTATTGGAAGATCGCCTTATGAGGAAGAATATAATTCTGGCTATCACTTACATTCCAGGCTCCGATGATGAGCCAACATGTGGAGACATAGTGCATCCAGGGTGGAGTTAAGTAAGTGCGGCGTCCAACCGGGAGCCAAACCTCATATTTCCCTGCACCTTACAGCTATAGGCTTTGTCTGCCACAAAGGGTGCGGGTTCCCTGCACGATGCACGTACGGTACCTATAGGTCGGCCCCACAGAAGTAGTTACTTAACTGTGGTCGACGGGTCTATTTGGTCATAACAAACTAAGTTAAGCATCAACAGCAACAAATCTCCTTTCTAGCAGAAGGTCCAATTCTGCAGGGGACATAATATTGACTGACACCGATACAGGCAGCAACAGACGGTGAGAATGAGTGTGGGGTTTGGATCAAGTGGTTGAATGGCGATGTGGATAAGGAGGGGTTAAGAATGGAGAGAAGGATGGAAGGAAGGAGAGGTGGGTGGAAGGTGGGGCAGAAAGAGGGTTGACGACAGAGAGAGAGAGAGAGAGAGAGAGAGAGAGAGAGAGAGAGAGAGAGAGAAGTCAAGCCTAGATCACACATTGGCGAAATCATCGGCAAAATTTGTGCGAAAGTGGAGTTGACAATTTCGTGCAATTTCGCCGTGCCCGAACGCAGTGACGTCATCAGATAAGAAGTCGCTGCAACCTAACTTCGGATATTTGCGAATGAGATGCGATTTAACTGCAGTAAATGGCAATAACACTACGGAATTTGTACAAAAGTTGGCGAATTCATTTGGACGAGTAAGAAAAGGGGCGATTCAGTCTCAACTGTACTGCAAAATTTGTGCGACGTAGGCAGAATTACTGCGCATCAACTGCAGTCGATGACGGAGTAACTGCGAATTCACTGCTAGGGATATAAATACCTATCAGGTGCTCCAAGTCTTCGTTTTCTGTCTTTTGCGGGTTTTCGCAAAGCTATCGCAGTTATATTGCAATAGTTTCGCACAAAAAGTGAGCTCATTTCGTAAGCATTGATTTCGCACTAGATTCTTCATATCTCTTACATTTTGCAGCGTTTTTGCAGTGAAATCGCAGTTTTATTGCGGGTGTTCCCACAGATTTTGAGTTGTTCTTGTACGTTTCCGTCTCGATATCGCCGGCTGCGGTTGTTACGAAAAGCCGCGAAATTAGGACAAATTGGGAAGAATTCACTGCAAAGTTTATGCGACATGCGCGGAACCGCTGCGCATTAACTTCAAAATTTGAGCATACAATGACCTCGTTTCAGTTTCGTAGGGGAGTGACAAAAATATCTAGCCGGGCAAAAATTTTTTGGAGCCTCCGCGAAAAGGGACGAATACTTGCGATAATAGACAAAAATCTGTAAAACATTAGGCCATGAAGTTACAATTTTTGTGCAACAAAATGCGAAAACCCGCGAAATAAGAATTTGCCATTTCGTACTAATTCCGCCGATCTTTTCGCCAGTGTGTGAACTAGGCTTAAGGAGTGTGTGTGTGTGTGTGTGTGTGTGTGTGTGTGTGTGATGAAAGTGACATCAGCATACAGAAGCGATAATACGATAATCCTTGAAAGATGGGGGAAGAAGACCGGTAACTAAGGATAGAGGGAGGGAGACGTGTGTGAGGTTGTGTGTGAGGAGAGGATCAGCTGGCGGATGATGGAGGGAAGGAAGAATGGGGATGTTAATGGCAAATTGTGTTTGAAGGAAGGAAGAGGAAGGTAGAGAGATGGGAGAGGGCAGAAAGAGGGATAGGGGGAGGGAGCCCAGGTATAAGACATTGGGAAAGTAGGCCTACCTGAAAGTAAATAAATATTAGATTCATAAAGGTTATTTACGATACAGGGTCGTATTATCGTGGGCTTAGGTATTCAGACATCTCTTCCTGAGTATTATTAAGATTCTTTTCAGTGACTTTATGCAGACAGTGCCGGTGAAGGAAATATTTTTATATTCAATAATACCAAATATGAACAATACAACTCTAAGGAATTGGTACTACGAAGTCCCCTATGAAAATAAGAATACTGGTCATTGTGATACACACACACACACACACACACACACACACACACACACACACACACACACACACACACACACACACACACACACAGTTCTATTTGGGAGGTAATGCGATAATTGTTCGTCATGTGAGTTGGGAAGTAGTGGGTGTAGACCTTTTCTGAGGAATCTTGTTCTGTTAACTGGAAGAAGAGAAAGGGAAGGCCTAGCACTTTGTAGTTTATGTTTTTTTTTTTGTTCATAATCATTTTTCATATTGATTGTTCATTAATATATTCATTTTTGGACCTTAGAAGATACACACGAGAATGAGTGTAGTCCTCAGCCTTTGCTGTTCGTAATATTCGCTCATTCATATAACTGTGGACACTGATTTCATCGCTTTGTTATTTCGGCAAATGGAAACTCCAGATTACTAAATGAATGTCTCATTCACACGTCATGCTTCCCTCTTATTACATTACTGTCTTCCATGTTCATGTTATCAAGTATTCACACCTGCGTCGTGGTTAATTCATCACATATTATTCTCAGGCTTCTTTACTTTATATTCCTGTGGCGTTAGGTAAAGCATTATATCTACAGTGACTGACATTTATTATAGCAAGTTTTGCATTTTTTTTTCAGTGCCGTTTTTGCGCATTACCTTGTCAACTGATCGTTTGTCTTCATTATTAGTGGAAAAATATAGTTTCATTCAACACTATCACGTCACTCACTCAAATGAGCATTACCACATCACAAACAGTATCTCACTAATTGAACTACAGCATAAATTATACCTATCCCCATTATACAGGCAAGAGTTAATGGCTTCCTCCTAATGTATCTACAGTACTTGCCCCTTCAGTCTCACCATCCAGTTTAGCTTACCACTTCACTCACTCTTACATCAACCCTGTTACGTAAGCATAAGTCTCTCTCTCTCTCTCTCTCTCTCTCTCTCATACTATTACTGCTACTACTACTACTTACTGCTACTACTATGGTACCACTACTTCAGCTACCTCTGCGACTACTACTACTACAACTACTCTCTCTCTCTCTCTCTCATACTATTTCTACTACTGCTACTACTACTACTTACTGCTACTACTACAACTACTTACTGCTACTACTATGGTACCACTACTTCAGCTACCTCTGCAACTGCTACTACTACAACTACTACTTAACTCTCAGTGAAACATACCTTTTTACTGGGTCGCAGTCAGTACTGTCACATCATTCCTAGATCAGCTCTGTCACATCACTAGCAGTCTCCCTTTAACTGGACAGTGACCCACACTATACCTGTTTTTAATATACAGGTAAAAGTTAAAAGCCGCTTGAAATGTATCCTCCTGGTTAATTGCTCAGTCCGGCTGTGTTTCATTGCCTGTGCTTATCACGTATTCAGTACCGCTTAGTGTGTTCTGACTTGCTGATTCAGGACCCCTCTCCTCCCCCCCTCCCCACAACCCTGCTAACGAAATGCACGTACACATATACTTACCCTCCCCTATACCTCCCAGTGTACACACACACACACACACACACACACACACACACACACACACACACACACACACACACAGTCTCTCTCTCCCTCTCTCTCTCATCAATAATCACAGTTGGGGCGGCGGTACATTAATCTCTCTCACAGGACTGGTATTAAACGCAGTCCATGGCCTTTAAATATTTACTGAGTGGAATTTAGTTGTTTTCGGTGATGCCGGTGTTGTCTTTATGTCTCTTGTTTGGTTGATGGTTTTAATTGCTTGATTTGCGGTTTCATAGGTAAAAGGATTAAGCTCATCGATTAGTGTGCTCTTTTTTATCATCTTGCTACTTCCAGACGATTTTACTCAGCATAGGTAAGACTGCTAGTTAATTCTAAGTCTCCCCTAAGCTGAGTAAAACCGTCTGGGAATCGCAGTAATAGAATTTACAGTAATGTCATGGTACTTAAGGTGTTTAGTTGTTGTCTTTCTGTTCCTCGCTCTGTTACTGTCTATTATTTTGGTCTTCGCAGAAATACCCAGTCCCTTATTACCTCTTCTCTCCTTGTATATCCCTATGCCTTATCGTATTTTTCCTACTTCCTTGCCTATCTTTGTCCGTTCTCTTGTTCCTCACTCTCCTATATTTCATCTCCTCCTCCTCCTCCTGTATTACGCTCGTTCCTTCCTTCATTCCCTTCTTTTCCATTTCCATCGTCACTTTTTTTTTTTTTTCCTCCATCCCTCTTTCTCTCTTCCTCCGTATACCGCTTTTCCTTCTCCTGCCCTGATATCTTTCGTCTCTCTCTCTCTCTCTCTCTCTCTCTCTCTCTCTCTCTCTCTCATCAATAATCACAGTTGGGGCGGTAACACATTAATCTCTCACAGAACCGGCAGTAAACGCAGTCCATGGCCTTTAAATATTTACTGAGTGGAATTTAGTTGTTTTCGCTAATGCCGGTGTTGTCTTTATGCCTCTTGTTTGGTTGATGGTTTTAATTATTTGATGTTCGGTTGTTTTAATTTTTTTTTTTTTTTTTTTTTTTTTTTTATGTGTCCGACTCTGGACATAGGCTTCACAGCCTGCTATCAAGGCCCAGCAGTCCTCCTACTTACCATACACCTCTACATGTCACCACTTCGGCGCTAACACCCACCGTCCATATTGAATACATGCTAGGGCTGTCTCATACAGGACTGGTGTATTGGTATTAGCGGGGGTATTTTTACGACATGTCGGCGGGTCTTCTGGTAGATTAGAAAAGCCTGATTTAATGAAATTCAAATCCTTAAACTGTTCCCTGCCCCAGCCGGGATTCGAACCTGGGTCCGTAAGGACTGCAGGCCACCTCTCTACCGATTGAGCCACCGCCTCCCCCATTAAGTAAAATATTAAGCTCATCAATTTAATGTGCTTCTTTTTATCATCTTGCTGCTTCCAGACGATTTTATACAGCTTAGGTATGACCGCAATTAATGCTAAGATTTTCCCCTAAACTGAGTAAAAGCGTCTGAGAATCGCGTTTAATAGAATAGACAATGATGTCCTCGTAGTTAGTGTTTATGTGTTGTTTTTCTCTTCCTCCTTCTGTTACTCTCTGTATTACTCTTGTCTTCGTTAAAACACCCAGTTCCATAGTGCCTCTTCTCCTTGTATATACTTATGGCTTATTTTTCTTCCCTTCCTTCCTTGCCTAACTTAATCTGTTTTCTCCTCCTCCTCCTCCTCCTCCTTGTTCCTATCCAGCTACAGTCCCACGTTAGCCGCAATTTGTAAGCTTACTTACGTGCATAAAGTTAAAACTAATTTCATGTTTTAAGTATCTGGTGTAATATACTGTTAAAAAAATATTTTTAATTCAGTAAAGACATTTAATTGATAACACACCCAATGAAATATTCTTTTTATGAGATTATTAAATATCGGTAAAAATAATGATACTTATATGAAGAAAAGTGTAAAAGTTACCATATCCAAACAAAACTTTTACTTTGTTATTCCCGCTCCGCTTGTCGCCCCCAATACCTTTCATTCTCACATTCTGTCCCTTGCTGTACCCTACATCTTTCCGTCACTGCCCTTCCCTCATACATTCATTCTCTAATATTTTGAACTCTTTCTCTCATAGAGCCTATGCACTTTGATATTTCGAACCCTTCCTTCATACAGTTACTTTCTCTCCAGTGTATCGCAGCCATGATAGTAAATGTGTTAAGTGCAATAAAAGCCTGTTGTTTGGGTTGTAGTGCTGGTGGACACACAGGTTCCAGCCCCGGACATGAAAGAAATTTAACTCAGCGAAGTGCAAACCATATTTATGATATACTACTCCGCAAACCATATTTATGATATACTATGACCGCCTACCTGTCTGCCTGCTTGCGTCCTTGTATGTGTGTGTATATGTGTGTGTGTGTGTGTGTGTGTGTGTGTGTGTGTGTGTGTGCACTTAGATGAAGAGTTAGTGGTGATACGCCAGAGCGAAAAGGCGGAATTTACAAGCGAAAGATGCAATTGTTACCGCTATATGAGAGTAGTTATGTGTAACGGTTTGAGTATTACAGAGGACTGGTGAGATTTCTAACGGGAAAACCTGGATTTATGACAAAGTGAAATTATTATGGTGATAATGTGAGGTTATTGAGGCGAATAAGTGTGAAAAATAGAGAGAAAATGTGGGAGTATTGCAACAAAGATTACTGTAGAATTATTTAAGACAGAAGGGAAATGTAATATGAAAAAAATGCAAAGACAATGGTATCATTATGGCAACAAAAATGAGGTTAATATACAAAAGGGAAAATATTGTGACAGAAAGATGGGAATATTATAGCAGAAATTAGAATTATTCTGGAAAGCGGTTTAGAATGATCATTATTTAAAAAGATGATGTATAGAGAAAGGTGAGATTAGTACAGTAATAAGGTGTGATTATTGAAATTGGAGTTTTGGAGAATGATGAAATAACTGTGACTGTAAACAAAAGTAAACCAGCAGAAAGAAAAAAAAAAAAGGAATTTTTATAGCGAGAAAGACAGAAGATTTAAGGGTTATGGGGAAAGGGGTGAAATTATTATAACTGAAACGAAGGATTATATTGGCGAAAAGTTGAATCATTGCATCGAAAAGGATGAAATATTTCTGATTAATAATGTAATATTGTTGGTTTTTGTGTGGCTGGCAGTTTGGTAGTAATTACATGTGTGTGAGATAAATGGGTATGATCTCTGTAGAATTATCCGCTATCATAATGGTCATCGCCATCACTATTATCATTATTACCTGTACTTAAGACCCTGCTGAATCAAGGCCTCTCCCGGCAGCTTTCCCTTAATCTTTCCCCTGTTTCATCCCACTCCAGCTGATACAGTGGACGAATCGAAGAGTTGTATTTTAATTGATTTTGGAGATCTCAATGCATTTATCTTAGCGATTCAGTCTGCGAATAATTGTTCACATTCTAGCTCAACATCGTGTTATTTGTTGCAAATGCAGATTATGATGATAGATCCATATCAGTAACATACGAGAGAATGTTTTGGTGTAATATACAAATTATAATCGCTAAAGAGGAGCTGGTGTAAAGCCTCCTTTGCCACTTAGAATACGGCATTTGGTATGCAGTGTCTTGCCTACCACGTATTCTCATATATATATATATATATATATATATATATATATATATATATATATATATATATATATATATATATATATATATATATATATTTTCAAGCCCTTTCCCGTATTATCATTCTTAAACAAATATTGTATTTGCCAGTCGTAGAATTATTTAACAACAATAAAATATGGCTTGTACATTAGTTAATACTCGCTCAAAAACAAAATTTCACATATAACAATATATTGCACACTGGAGCAAATCCGCTTGCTAAGAAAAGTCCACTCACCAGACTCGTTTCGTGCACCAGACTAATTTCACACACCCATCAATTTTCGTGCACCAAGACAGCCAGTCTTAAGTTATACCGAAACCCAGCAATTTCCCTTCCCCTACCCGCCCCCTTTGGTCCACCTCTACTTCATGCCAAATTTCTCTTCTCTCAAGTTTTTTTTCCCTTTGCCCCCTTTATATTTACTCTTCCCTCCCTCTTCGTACTAACCAACAGGTTTTCTCCAACTTCCCCACTTTTCCGCAACTGTAACCCGCCTTTTATCAGTCATACCTCCACTTTTTCTCCAACAGAACCTCGTCCTTTGGTTTTTATCCACAGATATTGTCCGTCATAAACCACCCTTTTCTCCACCATAGACTCCTGTTTACTCCTTTTGACTCCAGTCTCCTCCAACATCATCCTACCTTTTCCAACATAGCCCCACTTTCTCTCTAGCAGCCCCACCTTTTCACCAACATTGCCTCACCTTCTCCCCAACATAACCACAACTTTCTCCAACAACGTCTTAGTTCTTCCAACATAACCACAAATTTTCTCCAACATAACACCAAGTTTTCTCCATCATAACTCTTTCTTTGCTTTCCTGAGGTCAAGTTGTGCGAGTTGCCCAGCCTCTAGAGGAAAGCTAGTTCAGGAGCTGACCCGAAGTTTCCGTTTTTTTTTTTTTTTTTTTTAGTTTGGGGTTTTTACGTCATTTATATATATATATATATATATATATATATATATATATATATATATATATATATACATATATATATATATATATATATATATATATATATATATATATATATATATATATATATATATATATATATACTCCAATATCCGACATAATAGAGCCAAAGGCATGTCTGGATAGTGTCAGAGAGAGAGAGAGAGAGAGAGAGAGAGAGAGAGAGAGTGGAGCATCAGAGACAGAGGGAGTTATAGTTGATATATATTTTTTTTATGAACGTGGTTTCTTCCGGAAAATAGTTCAATATACTGTAGTAAGCTTCTGTGATAAAGCGAATGTTTGAATTTTCCCATTTTGAATATAAAATCCTGTGGGGTTAGTAACAATAAATAATGAATACGTTATCATGCAGAAAAAGTTAATAAATGACTAGGTCAGAGGAGATGGGAGTAAAATTATGATGGCACATAGATGAGCTGCTTCGACGAGATGGAAATTATGGGGAAGACCTGAGATTACCATAAGATTAGACCATTAGGGTATGAGTCAGTCCAGCGACGTAGTTTTATTCTTTTGTAGGTAGTTACGGACGATTTTATTCAGTTTAAGAGACATTTTTGGAAGTGGAGGAAATGTAAGATTAATCCACCAACCTCTGCAGTCCGATGGGAAATTTTATCAATTTTTTCTTGTTGCTTAAATACGATTGTGTTTGCCTTACAACTTTTCTGACCAGAGGCTTTACGTATAGTCATTATATCCTTCAGTACGGGGATGCAGCCTCGTACTTAATAAAATTGTATGTTGGGAGGAAGAGTTAAATGAAAGAATGCGATGTTGAAGTGAAGAAGTTAACCCCCAACTCTGCTAGATGACCTCATCCGTATTTTCTTCTTGCCGCTACTAGGCGATTAAATTAAGCTGAACACCTCGGAAGAAAACAGGGGATTGAAGGCTGTATATATCACCCCTCCAGTTGAAAATGCCTCTCAGGTTGAGTAAAATTGCATAGTCAGAAAAAAAGAAAAGAAAAAGGCTATATCTAACCTAAATGTTTCACTTTGTCTTCATTCATATATTATCCTTAGATTCATATTATTTTGTAATTACATAATATAACCTAATTTCCTTATACCTTTGTTTGCATATCATTAGCTTTAGAATTCATATGTAATGAAATAATACAGCCTTTTGTTTCCATCGTTTCAGGTAAGTTGTTGTTCAGTACCGGGTCTACGGATGATAAGTACCAACAGTATGCAGTCCAGGGTTTGTTGCCCCATTCAGAATTACTTCGTAGTTTCATTTAGCAGTTATATACCTTCTAATGTTTGGAATACCTAGTCCAGTTACTTAAAAACTTCGCCTTAATTTACCTGGAAAGGTAATTCTTCGAATATATATGTACAGTATTTAGTCATTCTTGATTTTTTGTGACTTTTTTTTTTTTTTTTTTTGGTCTGGTTACTCTCCACATATTGAAGGCTGTCCGGGACTTGATTCCTCAAATTTACCGGAATTTTCTGCAGGTGTGGAGTAAGGTCGTACAACCCAGGGAGAAAAATTAGCCTATTTCTTCATTTCGTCTATAACACACTTAGAATGTGTCCGCTGCTTTCCTCCCAGACGCATGATTTTAAAGAGAATCATGTATAGGCAAGGAAACATAACGAGCCTCTCTCAGCTTCGCAATATAGCGAGCAGAGGTAAAGAATATAGTAGTGAAACATTAGGTAAATCTTTGAACCTGACTTTACGTGTCATGGAGCTGCTGTCCTCCGTATTTTCAAACTTATCACCTTTGCTTAGTGATACTTCTAAACTAACCAAAGTGTCAAGTGGCGTTGTTAGGCTTGATTTATATTTGCAGCTACACGACCGTTTTCATTTAGTTAAAGAAATGAATCCACGGCATGGCATTCATTAATGCAACTAAGTCGTGGCAGAAGATCCTTTGCATATCTGTTTCAACGTCACCTTTTCGTCATAGTGTGTACAGCGCAGCCCAAGTCCTTCCCCGCTCATCCTCCCGCACCCTCTCCCTTCCCCTTAACCCCTTCCCTCCTCCTTCCGTACCAACTTCAGTTCAACCCTCCACTTTATCCCCCCACTCTTCCGCTTCCCAACCCACCTCCACTTGCACCCTGCCTCCTCAAAGACTTTTCAGTCCCACCCTTGTCATCCACTTTCACCGCCCATACCCACTTCCTCCCTCCTCGTCCACCACCCACCTCCACTTCCATCGTCACCTTCATGTCCTCCTCCACAGTTTCCCCTCCAACTCTGCTCCTGTCTTCCCCTTTCCCTGTCCAACTCCACTCTATCGTTTCCCCTTCTCCATCTCTGTCTCACTTTCTCCACCCAGCGTCACTGTCGCTCCCCCTTCACTCCCTTACTCATTTCATCCCTTTCCTCCTCACCCACATCCACAGTCCCCCTTTCATTCGCTCCCTCCCCCTCTAATCCAGCCCCTTCCCCAGCACCACACCCGGAATAAGAGTTGTGGACGTAAAAATGGTGACTTGTGAATAAAGCAAAGGAGATCAATAGAGGGTGGGCGATTGTATTGCTGGTGGTGATGGGGTTGATCCGTGCCTGCTCAACCCTTTACCTCTTGCCTGAGTTATGATCCCTCATACACAGAGTAGGTTATGTTGGCTTGTTAGGTTAGGGTATGATCCCTCATACAGGAGGAAGTTAGATTATGTTGTGTCATATTAAATCAGTAAAGGTAAAATTAGGCCAGGTAAGGTTAGGTTAGATTAGATTAGGTTTGATTCATTTTCATTATCGTTGCCCACTTTCAGCATATAATCTGTTGGTTGTGTAATGATTTCATCTATGCGAGAAGGTTATGTTATGTAATGTTAGGTCAGGGTAGGTTCACGTAGGTTAGTAGGTCAAGTTTCAATAGGTTGGGTTGAGTTGGGTTAAGTCCTTGCTGGCTGTCAACATATCACCCGTTGCCTATGTTGTAATCCCTTATAAACGTAGATTTTTTTTTTGTACCCTAATGTCTTATTTGCTGTGTCATTTCTGTAATATTACAAGGATTTAGTACTACCTGTTGGAGCTGTGAGAGGAAAGGGTGTGTGGGAGAAAGTGTGTGCGAAGAAGGGTATTTGGAAAAAGACAAATGTTTCAGAGGGATATGTGTACTTTAGGGAATGGATACGTATATGTCATTGACGGATGTGTAGCATGGAAGGGTGTGTAAAATGAAAAGATGTGTGGGAAGGAAGGATCTGTGGGAGGAAGGTTGTGTAGAGTATGAGGGTGTGTGGGCAGGAAGGGTGTGCAAGATGGGAAGGTGTGTAGAATGGGAAAGTGTGTGGGATAGGATCTCTCCAGGACTAAGAGGTGTGTGAAAAAATGTATAGATTGGAAGGAATGTGTATTGTGGGGAGATATGCTGGGTGGGAAGCTTTGTGGAGTGAACAAATATGTAAGGTGAATGTGCGAACGCAAGAACTATATACAGGAAGAGATTGAACGTGGAGTGGATGGATAGTATGATATGGCTGGGTTTTTGTAATGATATGATGTATAGAAGTAATGAATATATTAGAGTGAAGGATGAACAGAATGGAAAGTTCGAAAGGGATAAGTGTATGGGAAGAGAAGGTACAGTTGCAGATATTGTGATCCACTTTCTAACGATAAACAGAGTTAAAGCGAACAGTAACTTTCAAAACCCAGGGAAGCTACCTACGGAACCCAGCGTACTTTTCAGAGTATTATGTAAAACTTTCATAATTGTTCATCTAAAACGAGGAACGATATTATTTCCTGCAGCCGCTTATAATAAACTGATATGAATTGCACATGTGAAGTGAGCGATCAGGGGACGTATTCATAAACTTTCCTAGGCTTAAGCTGTATGTAAGATCGCTTGTGTATACGTTTTTCTTCGTTCATACAGCCACCACATAGTTCACACCCAAATTAAACTGAAGTAAGAATACGAAACAGTACAGTCTGTATTAATAGTTCAGTTATGTGATTTAGTTATCGTAAAATTTGGTGAGAATTCTTTATTAATAGGGTCCCCCATTTGAGCAGGACGGGTGTATAGACAAACAGCGTGTGGATGTACAGTGTAGAATGATCAGGTAAGAGAGAGAGAGAGAGAGAGAGAGAGAGAGAGAGATGAGTAATTGAAGTTCAGTTTATTGACATTGATGGTTTTCATATTGTGTTTTAAGCAGGTAATTATCTACCGTACTAAACATAATTTTGACGTAATATCAAGTACTTACGGAACAATGTTATGCTTCAATTATCCATATATAAATAAACTAATAAGCACTTTCTCAAACACGGTGGAAAGATGGACGGTGTTCGATATCTTACTTTCCATATTTACGGCTGAATCAAAGCATAACACTGTTACGCAAGTACTTGATATTATGTCAAAACTATTTTCGTACGATAATTTATCGATTTAAAGTGAGGTTTGTCCTAATACACAGAAAATTATAACTGCCGATATTTTGAACATCCTGTGGCTCAACACGCGCAATTGGGCAAAAATGCGGAATGAACAGGTTGTGTGTGGGATGATTGGCCGTGTAGTATGGATAAGTGAGTTAGGCTGGTTGGGGGGGGGGATGTGCGGCAGATATTTGGAGACTTTTTTGGAGACTGATATAGGAAGGGGCGAGATAGAGAGATTTTATACCTTATTCACCTTAACTTGGCCTAACTACCAACTCTCCCTCTTGAATGCTGAGCTCTAACAGTAGATCACTACTAAAATGTAATGCTAGTCGCGAAGAGGTGTTGTGGAAGGGATATAAAGCCGTAACATTCTGTTTGTCTTCCACTGATCTGCGTCATATAAACTGCAAAAGAACGAAAATTTGGGCCAAGGTAAGATGAAAAGAGTACAGAAGACATGAATCAGGGTAGCTGTAAGCATTACTGTGGTTTATCGTTTTACAGATATTTGGAGACTACTTGTGTAGGACGATGCAGGGGGACTAGGGGATGTTAGACGGAATGTTTATGAATAAATATTGACATTAATTAGATTATCTTTTTACAGATATTTGGAGACCAGGTGTGTTAGATTATCTTTTTACAAA
Source organism: Coenobita brevimanus (assembly GCF_032717465.1). NCBI lineage: Eukaryota > Metazoa > Arthropoda > Malacostraca > Decapoda > Coenobitidae > Coenobita > Coenobita brevimanus. The sequence goes on along the minus strand of NC_137016.1, from coordinate 45,059,960 downwards.
TATTTGGAGAGCAGGTGTGTTAGATTATCTTTTTACAACTTTTTACAGATATTTGGAGACCAAGTGTGTTAGATTATCTTTTTACAGATATTTGGAGACCAAGTGTGTTAGATTATCTTTTCACAAATATTTGGAGAGCAGGTGTGTTAGATTTTCCTTTTTGCAGATTTTAGAGGTCAGGTGTGTAAAGCGTTTTTAGACGTTTGGAGACCATGTGCGTTAGACTTTCCTTTTTGCAGATTTTGGAGGTCAGGTTTGTAAGGCGTTTTTAGAAATTTGGAGACCATGTGCGTTAGATTTTCCTTTTACAGATATTTGGAGATCAGGTGTGTTAGGCTTCCCTTTTGCAAATATTTGGAGACCAGGTGTGTTAGATTTTCCTTTTTCAGTTGTTGGGAGATTAGGTCTGTCAGCTGAAATGGGGGTAGGTATTAGGAGATGTTAGGCGAAATGTGTCCTAGCAATTGACGTCATTGGTTAGATAACAGTACTCAGATTAAGTGGCTCTTTCGACAAAAGATCATTGAGTCAACCAGTAGGCTTAGCCAAATATTGTGAGTGGGAGAAGGACAGAGGAAGAGTGTATTCTTTAGGTGGGAGTGAGTCATAAGAACCTCAGAGTGTTAAACGCATATAGTTCGACGCAATTCCAGCAGACTTCCACTGATCATCCCACCCCGACGTGCAAACAGGATGATAAATCGGCATGTATGGATGGGAAGTTGGATGTAAAATACTGTAAGATTTATGTGGACTGAGGAACAGGTTACATAGGTTAATGGACTGACGTAAATTGACGGATTGTTTTTGCAAATAGTTATGTAGATTGCAAAATACAGTACATACAGTTATAGCGAAACTGATGAAAAAGTAATAAGGACCTCTCGCTTAATCTGTGATTTCATTGATATAAGCTAATAGATTGATAGCCTTGGTGCTGTGATGTAAGGATTTTTGACAAATTCGTATATGTTAAACGGTTGTCTTCGGAGAGTTCCTGTGAGCTAAATAAAGTAATTGGTCATAGGTTAGGATAATATACAGTTCTCTGTTTTCTACCAGACGGTTAATTGAAATAATTTTAGTAATTTTTGGTGCTCTAGGGTTTTCTTGGACCTAGTAAAATCGTCAAATTGGCTTCCGTTGGCCAAATTTAATGCTATCTGTGTCTGTCTGTCTTCGTATCGTCAGCCGACTTAATTCCGAATGGGATGGCCATAAACGTACCGCCTCCATGTCACCTTCTCCCCTGTCTTCTGGCTACCCAGTCTCCAACTCACCCCACCCCCCCACTTTCTCACATACGTATCCACCCCATCCTTCCATCTCATCCTCGGCCTCTTCCCCCGCCCTTCCGTCTCTGCGTCACTTATATACACTTCCCTGGTTAGTTTCATATTCCCCAACACGTAATTCGCCACCAGAGCATTTCCACCCATTCAGAAAGTAACAGGGGTAAAATGACAGCAAGACAGGTGATGATGCAAGGCTGGGATGTGATGCTCAGTTCGTAAACCTGTCAAACGTGCGACCGTATCACACGCTGTTTATAATTGTGTGTGTGTGTGTGTGTGTGTGTGTGTGGCTTAGTAATTAGTATTACCGTGTTTTACTGTGCACTGACCGCTTGCTTCGTCATCAAGCCTCTTCCCTCCAGCCGCGTTTGTTAACTGAAGGGCAAATGATGTTCCGTGATGCATAGGTGGCTGTGTTTGTTTTGGTTGATTGTATGGATTATATTGAATGGGTATTGGTTGTTTGTATTGATTAGTTTGTATTGGGTGTTTGTATTCGTTGTTACCATTGGTTCTTTGAACTGATTACTTGTATTTGTTGTTTATATTGGTTGTTTCACTTGCTATTGGTCACGTCTTTAATTAGGCTATAGTGATTATCGAGTTACTGTGAAGTTATTAAATTTCTTATAATGCCTTGCTAAATTCAGAAGGTTGCTTTTTGCAAGGGATATAATCTAAAGGCATGTTTACCATAAAGACCATAATGAATATAAAGAGGATATACTTTGTGAGCTGTGACTCGTTTATTGTAGACAGTCTTTAAATTCCTTCCCCCAACTACCCCTTATTCCTCGCACAGAAGCAGCGTGAAATTACTTCCCACCGCCTTTATATATTCTATTTTATACCTTTTCTGACCTTTCCTCCCTGCCCTGTCCTTCATCTCCCCTTTCTCCCGCCCCTCCTCCTCCCTCCCCTTCCTCCTTTCTCTCCTCCCCCTCCTCCTTCGGCATCACCCTCTGTATGCGCCGTGATGAGGTGTTTTGGTGTGCGGGGGACAAGCTGTATCCCGGAAATGACAGGTGAGGCGTCCCTATTGCGCTAACGACCCTTTACTCCCTACACCACGGGCTGGGTGGGGGTGTTGTTGTTTTGGAGGACTGTGTGTGTTTGGCGATTTCTGAAGAGTATTGCTTGTGTGTTTGCTGTTTTGAGGGGTTTGTGTACTTTATGTGTTATGAAGAGTATTCTAGTTGTGTTTTGTTTCTTTTGAGGGGTTTGCTATTTTTCTTATTCCTCTTTCTTCACCGCCACCACCGCCTTTCCCGCCCTCCTCACCCCGTCCCCCCTCCTTCTCCTCCTCCTCCTCACTTTTTTTTTTTTTTCTTCCTAGGCTCATCCTCCTTGCTCTCCCCTCCCATCCAGGAGGACCAGACTCTTGTAAATAACGTCGCCTTATCTCCCCACCAATTACTCCGGGGATGCTGGGAGGAAACTGGAGATAAAACCCTCCTTTCTTCCCTCCCTCACTCCACAGTATTCTCCCTTCCTTATCCCTTCCTCTCCCTTATTTTTTTCTTTAGCTTAATCTTAACCTCCCCTCTGCTCGTTTTTTCCTTCCGTCTTCCCAACCCCCTCCCCTTCCCTCTTCCTTTTTCTTCAACAGTACTCTCTGTCACACCTCCACCTCTTTCCCACCTTTTTTAAAATTCCCGTTAACTTACTTTCCATTTTTCTTTTTCCTTTCTTTCTTCCATCGTAAAACTCACCTTCCCTTCCTTCTTGCTTCCCCTTTCCACCACAGTACTTTCATTCCCCTCTCTCCTTCTCTCTCTCTGTTTTTATCACCCACAAACTTATCCCCCCCTTTCTTCTTTTCCTTGCTTCCGTGTCGTATGAAAACTTACTTCCCTTTCCTCCCTCCCAACTTTTTCTCATCTTATCAGTACTCTCCTCCATCTCACCCTTCTCTCCCTTTATCCCACACTTCCATCTCCCTCCCTCCCTCCCTCCGTCCATCTCTCGCTCTCTCATCCCTCCGGCAGTTCTTCCTCGTGAGACATATAATTATTTTTTCCTTCCCTCCCCTCAGCGATTATGCCTCCATTCCTCTAGTTCATAGAGTACAGTAATAAAGCCTTTCTGGGACCCCGCCATCGCTTCTGTTTGTTTAGCCTTACATTACCATACTCGCACTCCAGCTCTTTCTCTCTTTTTCTCTCTCTTCTCCCTCCACCTCCCCTGCTTAAGTAATTATTCTATCTTTCCTCCCGTCTTACGTCTCACCCCCTACTGACGCAGCATCTAGCTTTCTTCAGTGCTTCCAACCCCCTTCCTCCTGCTTAAGTAATTTTTCTTTGTTTTCTTTTTGTTGTCCAGTTCTCTTCATCCATTTTTCCTCCTTTCTCCCCAGCTCATCCTTTACTAACAAAAACTCAATCTTCCCTCTGTTGTTCCTCTTCTTCCTATCCTTCTTACGCATTCTCACAGTCTTCTTTTTAGACCCCTCACCTTCCTCCGCCTCCTTCTCACATTATTTTCCCTCTCTCTCTCTCTCTCTCTCTCTCTCTCTCTCTCTCTCTCTCTCTCTCTCTCTCTCTCTCTCCATCCTCTACTTACCTAATTTTTGTTTATCGTCTCCCCGTCTCCCCCATACCAGACTTGCAAAATATTTTCCTCCCTTCTAATTAATCTCCCTGTTTGGCCGCCTTTATTGTTTTATTTTTTAGTATATCGTTTCGTTTTAATTCAGTAATCGTATATTGTCATGCATGGCTTCCTGTGTTTTCCTTTTTTCATTTTTCCCTACTCATGTTTACTTCTCAGTTCCTTTCACTGCCGAATCCTCTTGTTATTTTTACTTTATTTCAAGCACCCCTTGTCTTTCCGTATTCATTCACTCATATCTCCCTCTGCATCTTCCCTCCCTCTTATCTTGTATTATTTCTCACCCTTCCTCTCCATCCCTCCTCTTTATCCACCTTACTATAATCTTGTTCATGTAATCTCGTTCACCATTACTCAACATTTTTTTTTTACAATTATCGTGCCATTGCTACAACATACAGGCTCTTCACGCTTGTTCATATATTTCATATGTTTCCTTGTCCCCTTTCCTCCCATCTTTTCCACTTATATTTTTTGTATTTCTCTGTACATTTTTATTTCTTACTCTCCTGTTTTCCTCGTTTCAGCTTCTGTCTCCGACTAAACTCGTCCACTTCCACCTCCACCCTCTCTCTCCTTTATTCTCCAACCCTTCCCTTTTCTCATTCAACTCCCTCATCTCTTCCCAATCATTTCCCCCCCCCCTCTCTCCCGCCAGCTCTGTCCATTTCACACCCTTTCTCCTTTCTTCCTCTCTCCACTCCCTCCCTTTCTTTATTCCCAACTCCCTATTTATCCCCAAATTTCTTTCCTTTCTTCCCTCACCTCCCAGTCCTTCATTCTCCCTTTTCCCCCGCTGTCTCTCCATGCTGCTTCTCTCTCCATTTCCACTCTGAGGTTCCTCCCTGTATCTCTCCATCTCTTTCTTCCACACTTTTCTTTCTCTCACTTACTCCCTTCTCCTCCTCTTCACCTCCCCCGTTCCTTCTCGCCAGACGCCGCTACAAGACAATTATTAACACCCGACTACATCAATAATCCTCCCTCCCGCACCCTCCAGCACAGATATTTTCTTTTTTGCAATATTCCTTAATTTAATTGCTGCTAATTCCTAGGAGAAGGTGGCTGGTGTACGATAGTGAAATAAAAAGTGAGGAGGGAAGTATGAGAAAGGTGTTACTATTCGTCTAATTGTTTTGTACGGTGACGTTATGAATTTACGTTGCTGTTAAAGGCTAGAAGGTGGCCGGTGTACAATAGCGAATAAGGAAAAAAAAAAATGTGGGGGTATGATATTGGTGCTTATTATTTTTTCATTGTTCTATTCGTTGATTTATGACTTTTTTTTTATTTTTATTAATGGTACAGTACATCCAGACTATTCTAACTAATAGGATTAGACTATTCTAACTAATAGGACTATGGGGAAGATCATGAGACATTATGGAATACCAGAGGAGTTTGTGAGGGTCATTATGAACATGCATGAGGACACATTTTGTAAAGTGATGGTTGATGGTTGTCTGAGTGATTCGTTTGAAGTCAAGTCCGGAGTAATTCAAGGTGGTGTTCTATCGCCTTTACTATTTATATTGGTCATTGATTACATTATGAAACGCGTTGGAACAGAAACCGGTGCAGGTATACTTTGGGGAGAGAACAGGAAACTTTTGGATTTAGATTATGCAGATGATATAGTTTTGATTTGTGATGGGCCAGAAGAGATGCAGAGAGTGTTGGACTGTTTGGTGAGTGAAGGTCGCAAGGTGGGTTTGGTTATTAATTGTGGAAAAACTGAAATAATCAATATGAATATGGAAAATGCGCAGGAATGTGTAATTGGAGGTATGGTTGTAAAGCAAGTTGATAGGTTTAAATATTTAGGTACTTATTTAGCCAAGGATGGTTCTTTGAACTTTGAATTCGAGGAAAGGTTAAAGAAGGCTAATCAGGCAATGGGAATGCTTAAAAATATTTGGAATAATAACAATTTTTCTGTGCATACAAAAATCAAACTTTATAAGGTAATGGTTAGGAGTATCTTAATTTATGGACACGAGTCTTGGTACAGCACAGTGACTATGGAAAATAAATTCTTGGTGTTTGAAAATAAAGCACTTAGAAGAATATTAGGAGTTAAGTGGTGGGAAAGGATACCAAATAGTAGAATTAGAGAAATAACGGGAGTGCAGCCGATCGATGAATATGTTAGATTCTCACGATGGAAGTGGCTAGGACATGTGTATAGGAGACAGGGAATAGTACGAGGTACACCAGGGTGGGTGGCACTTGGTAGGAGAGGTAGAGGAAGGCCAAAAGAGACGTGGGTGAGGACAATGAGACGGGAAGCTGGAGATGAGTGTTGGGGAGATCTTGAAGAGTTAGCACAAGATAGGATGTGGTGGTGTGAGTTCATCGAGGCCCTATGCATCCCCGAGGGTGCCACAGGAAATGATTGATTGATTGATTGACAGTACAAACAGACTATTCTAACTGACAGAATTAATCTTTGTTAACAAGTTTACTACCACACGGCTCTCCTAAGCTGAATGAAATCGTCTGCAAGCAATCCCCAACAAGTAAATAAACAAATAAAACTAGTAGACTAAATAAAGATACATTGTCCTGCATAAATTTACCCATTCAGGTCAGTGACGTAACAATTGTTATAATCTTCGCCCTCGAAACGCATTTATTCAACACGTAACCCCGACGTATAGAAAAATCCCTTTTGAGCTAGATAAAATCGTCTGGAGGCAGCAAGAACACAGTGAATAGCGAATGGGTCAGTGAAGGTTCCACAGTTCAGTATATCATGTTACCAGTTCGGAAGAATCTCTCTCCTAAGTTAGTCTGTTGGTAGGAAAAAGAAGAAGAAGAAGAAGAAGAAGAAAGGAGGAGGAGGAAGAGGAGGAGGAGAAGGAGAAAGAGAAGAAGAAGAAAGGAAGAAAATAAGAAAATCGAAACAAAGTGTAAACTACTATATATATGAAATGCGACACCAGTTGCCAATCATCTCATTAGATAAAACTTGTGAAAATTTGCGGTACTCTTTTAGCTCGACCGACACGGCGACACTGTGACCTTTTCAGACATTTTGATCAGACTAAAAATTTGTGTATGTTTTTCCCAGTTTTAGTTTATGGAAAAATTTACAGGTGGTGTCGCATTTCATACATATTAAATTTGGCCTTTTGCTCAGATTTTACTTTTTCCATCTTACTACCAGCAGACTATTTTATTCAGGTTAGGAGACTTTTTTCCAATCTGGTAAGATGAGATACAGTCTGTATTAACTCACTGTCAAGGCGCTGTTCCATGAATATGCTCATCAGCAGTTAGCAAGAATAAAGTAGAATGCACATCACACTGAAGGAGCTGTGATTTGACATTTCCGGACACTTCGTCTAAGTAAAAGAGTACGTAAATTTTTTACCTGTTTGAGGCAACGGGAAGATTCAAAACCGATGTCGCATTTTCATACTGATTGGATTTAAAGTTTAAACGACGGTGTTGGGTTTTCAAACACCTGGATTCAATTAACAGAATCAGTACGATGATGGAGGCAGTTCTGTATGGTTTGGTGTGGTGTGTGGACTCGCTAAAGGCGCTGAAATCTATAGGAGTGAAGCACCTCATTTCCGAAAACACGTTAGTGAGAAACAGACGAGCAAGACCGCTCCTGGATATGCCCCCACATTTAAAAATTGGCTAATGATCTTTATGGATACATGCCTAAGAATAGCACCTGGGCGCAGGAGAATAACAACTTGGTGCGCATTAAGCATGGCTGGCGCTTAAACTGTAATTACGCCAAGTATATCTCAGAACGAGACGTCAAGTTGTGCGATAACCATCACTTCCATTCCCAACCAAAGTACTACAGTTTCTTTCATCTTCCTTCCCCCCTCCTTTCTCCCTTGCCCCCAGTCCTCGCCGCAGTCTTTCCTACTTTCTCTTTCTTTTTATCAATTCGTTCGTTTTCTTCTTTTATTAGTCCCCTACCGGTGAAACCGGTCGAGGACTCTAGGTTTGCGCGGTTACGTCAGTCCGTGTGCAATTTCGTGTCCGCCCTTTAACCTCCACGTGCATGGACAGATTTCGATATAACTTCACACAATTGTTCCCCATACCATGACGGTGCGTAGTGCGGAACAACCAGCCATCTACTCACAGGGTCAAGGTCACACTTGGGGCTCAAACTAGGTCGGGTGCTGTTCCGTCTTCAGTTACATGTCCACCCTGTAACTTCCACATGCATGGACAGATTTTGAAATAACTTCACACAATTGTTCCCCATACCATGACGGTGCGTAGTGCGGAACAACCAGCCATCTACTTGCAAGGTCAATTACACACGTATGGTTATCATCCGCTAGGGGGACTTTGTATTGCATGACAAACTGATCGTATTTTTTTTTTTTCTGTGCCAGTCTATCTCTTCTTCCTTTTTTTCCGTCCCTTTCTTCCGTTTTTTTACTTCCTTCATCCCTGCTTTCCTTCCTTCCATCCTTCCTTCCTTCATTTCTTATCCTTACGTCCTGCGTCCCTCCCCCCCTCCTCCAGCTCCTCGGCCAGTGTACGAAAACGAGGTACTTGGAGACTTTAAATCTTTTTTTTTTTCCTCCTTCCTTCCTTTCGTTTAATTTTTCTGTGGTCCATTTTTCCTTCATTTCTTTTTGTTTTCCCGTCCTTCTTTATCTTATTTCCAAAATTTTCTTATTTTTTTATCTCTTCGTTTTTCCATCCTACCCTTCTTCCTTCCTCTTTGCTTTCATGAACCTTACTTCGTTCACCAATTTCTTCATTCCTTTTTCCCGTTTTCTTTATCATTTTTTTTTCCCCCTTCCATCCGCTTCTTCTCAGTTTCATCATCACTTAGTTTTTCCATTTCTCCATTCCTTCCTGCCTTCTTTCCCTCTTTTCTTTAATTTTTGTATGTCTGCGTATTTCTTCATACCTTTCCGTCTCCTTTTTTTTTCATCCTTAGTTTATTTTTTTTTTCTTTCTCTCACCTGCGGCCGGTGTACAATAACCCGTTGAGTGTGGACATTTGTTGCTTCATGTGACTTCCTTCCTTCCTTCTCTTCTTCCCTTCCCGTTTCTTATATTTTTCCTTCATTCTGTTCTCTGTTTACCATTTTCCTCTTCTCCTTTCGTCTTTTGTTCTGTTCCTTCTTCTTCCGCTGCCTTCTTTTTTACTCTTTGTTTTACCCTCCTTCAGTTCTTTTTTTTCTTTCTCTCTCTCTCTTGGTGATGATCCGATTTAGAGAAAACTTTTGTTCAAGGGAGTTGCTTCTTTCTTTTCCTGCTTCCTTCCCATCTTGCTTGTTTCCTTCCTTCCTTCTTGCCCGCCTTCCCTCCCTCCCTCCACCTTTTTTTTTTTTTCTTCCATCCTTCCTTCCTTTCTCCCCTCCCTTCCTCCCTCTCTTTCTTTTTTTTTTTTTCTCATACTTTCTTTGTTTCTTCCTCTTCCTTCATTTTCGCTCCCCTATAGTTCATCTTCATCATACTGCTTCACTTTCTGTATCTTTTCTTCACCCCTTAAACTGACGACGTATTTTTTAGCTTTAATTTTACTACCTCAGGTGATTTTATTCAGCGTAGGTTGAGATGTGAGCATGTTAGTGATTCATTTAAGACTTTTGCTAACCGTATCCCTACCAGTGTTTTTCAAAAATATAGTCGTTCTGAGACAGCAAGAATAAAATGTAAAACTACGTCATTGGAGTGAAGGGGTTAATTGTTTGCCTCTATCTCCTGTGCCTTTTTCCTTTCTTCCCCCATCTGTCTTCCAAATGCCTTACGCCCCCACTCTCTTTTCATTATTCTCTTCCCTCAATCTCTTCCGTTTATTCATTTATCTGCTGCCTTCCCTCCTACAGTCCCTTACTTTATTTCGTTTGCTTCGTTTTTCCTTTCTGCTCCACCTTCTCAATCTTCGTCTTGACGTTTTTTTTGTTATATATATTTTTATTTTCCTCGATCCTCGAACTTTTCTTCTATCATTGGTCTGCTGAGTTCTTGTTACCTCATCCTTTTTCAACGTTTTTATTTTTTTAAAGTTATTTAATGGAACTCATTTTTTGGTTATTTTTTCTTTTTCTTCTCTCCCATATGCTTTCTTCCTCCTCCTCTGCCATCTGTTGTCTTCCTCTCGCCCTCACATCCTTTATTTTTCTGTTTTCTTTGTCTTCTTTTTGCTGCCCTGATTTTCTGTTTTCACCCTGTTGTTTTCTTCCTTTTCTTGTAATCCTTGTCCCCGTTGTCCTCCTCCTTGTTATGTGTTCCAGTATACTTCGTTTTAGTACTCCCTCCTTCCCTCGTTTCCTTACCATCTGCCTGTTGTCTTTCCAGTCTTTCTCTGTTCCTCCACTTATATTTTCTGTTGCCTCTTCCCTTCCTCCTCTCCTCTCAGTTTCTCCTTCTTCCCCCTTTCCAATCGTCTGTTTATGCATCTTACATTCTTCTGCTTCCTCTTGTCTTCCCCCCTCCCTCTTATTTTTTCTCCATACTCTATTTTCGCCACTCATCTCCTTCTCCATTCCCTTTGCTCTCCTTCTCTGTTACCTCCTCCTCCTCCCTCCCACCTCCAATCTCCTCCTCCTCCTCCTCCTCTTCCTTCCCTCACCTCCTCTCCTCCTCCTCCTCCTCTCATCATCTGCTCTTTCTCCTCGTACTCTCCTCATCTCCTCCTCCTCCTCTTCCCATCCTCCAGAGTGTCGTTGTAGGATGAGAGTCATATACACGGGATTAACTCCATTAAAAGGTGACACTCTGACCTTTCCCTTTTTCCTGCATTTTTTCTTATTTTTGGCTATTTATTTTCCTTTGTCATCATTCCTCTTCATTCTTTTCACACCTGCGTCTTTGTTGTTGTTTTTCTTTTTTTGTGTGCATCTTCCTAGCCTCTGTCTTCCATATCATTATATTTCAGTCTGTTTTCATTCACTTGCTGATTCGTTTAAATGGTTTCTCAAATAATTTTTAGTTGTGGTTTTGTTTCTCGTTCTATTTTGAACTTTTTGACTGTTTGCAAGTTCTTCTCCCTCAGCTTTTCTGCATTTCCTTTGGCATTCCCCTCATTTTCCTTTTTTCCGTTTTGTTTCTCGTGCCCCAATATCGTCTCAGTTATTCCTACCTGTAATGATTATCTTTTGTTTTTGTCGTTCTTTATGTTAAGTGTGTGTGTGTGTGTGTGTGTTCGCGCGCGTGCATGTATGCATGCGTGTTATGTGCATATGCATTTGTGTCTTTCCTTTATCATCATGAAGGGAACTTCATTTCACAGTGGCACGAAATGTTCAGTTGAAGTAGTTAAACTCACATACTGAATTTGTTTATATAGTTGTGCCACAGCAAATTCAGCCCATCTTGGAACCTCACATAATCCGGGTTACCCTCCTTTCAGTTACAGCTCTTATCGTCGTGGCCTTTCTTTTTCCCCTTATCATTTCTTTAATTGACTTTTCCCTTCTTCACCATTGTCCTCATTAGCTTTTTCCTCATTTTATCCCTCTGTCTCACTTCTTTCCTCACCTGAACTTCACCTACAGAGTCTTGTATGTTCACCCAACAGTCTCATTTAACCGTGTCGTTTATCCCGGCTTTTTCCGTCTGTTTTTCCTCGCTTTGTTCTCCATTTTTGCTTCCTGACATTTATTTCGCAGCTCCGCCGTTTTTATGTATCATTCTTCTATCTTTTCTTGTTCCCTTTTCACCCTTTTTAAACCTTATCTCTTACTTACAACTTCCCTCTCCCATTCTTTCGTCTCGTCAACATTTGCTCTTTCATCCCGTTACCAAAACATTTCTCTCTCCCAGCTTCTTTCTTCGGCTGCCTGGTTTGCTCTCCTCTCTTATTTTCGGTCTCGTTTTCATTTTTCTCTTCTTTCCATCTTGTCTCGCTTCCTTCTGTTTCTCCTTTTCTGTTCTGTCTCGTTTCATTATGTCCTTTTCTTCTGTCCTGTTACCTCTTCTCCCTCTTACTCCTTCCCCTGCTTCTCTTAATCTCATTCTGTTTTCTCCCTTCACTTCTTCCTGAACTTTCTAAATCCCCACTATCTTTCCTTACACTGTTTCTCATATATTCTCACTTGCTGTGTCCTCTCTTCGTCCACAGAATCCTATTCTAATATGGCTTTTATTTCATAGAGCTTCATCCATAGCGATTTATTCTGCACAGTACACCTCAGAGTTCTCTTTTATGTCACTGATGCAAGCTATATTGATTAAAGAGATATGATTGACATGCAAGAAAATGTTGCGTGGAATATGCAAAAAAAAAAAAAAGTTAGGAAGAGGTACTATAAGGTCTCCTATGCCAACTAGAATACGGCCCACATTTTCTTAAATCTCCTGTATTTTCCATCCTGCTTCTCCTCTGCTGTACAGTTTCTAAATATCCTTTTCTTTCTTCCCTTCTTTGCCTTCTTGTGTAATTTCCAGATCTCCCTCCCTGTCTTCAGTTCTCTCTCTTCTCATTTCAGAATATATTTTCCCTCCTCTCCTTCGTGTTCTTCATTAATCGTTGAATCTTCCTCCGTATTTTCAGTCTTTTTACGTTGCTAAATTATCCTTCTTCTCTCCCTCGTGATCTTCTGTAATTCTCACATTTTCTTCTATGTTAGCAGTTTTTCACGTTGTTAAATGTCTTTCATTCTTCTCTCTATCGTCGTCTTCTGTAGTTTTCATATCTCCCACACTCTTTTCAGTTTTTACTCCTCTCCTTTCTCTTATTCCCAACTTCCCAGTCCTCCTTCCTTTTCAGTCTTCACCAACTTCTTTCCCCATACTTTGTCGTCCAGATACTCTTCACTTTCAGGTATTTCTCCCTTCCAGGTCCTCCGTTTTTCCCCTTTCCAGGTATGTTTTTCTTGTTTCCCCCTTTCTTTCTCTCACCTCCTCTTTTGCTTCATCCTTTTCTCCCCCTCTAGGCCTGCTCTGCTTCCCATTTTTCCCAGTGTTCTCTTCCACATACCCTCCTCTTTCGTCCTCCTAATCTCTTCACCTCCTCCTCTCCCTCACCGCATTTACTGCCGCCATCGCCTGGTCTCATTTTAATCTAACTTGTGTGGGCCGGGTCAGAGTGTCTTTGTGGGGTCAACTTTGTAAACAAGTGGCTCGTTTATGAGACGCCTTAATCTGAACCACACAGGGCACCCCCCACACCCAAATATATCCCCCACCCCCTTACCTTGGCTCATACACAGCTGCGAAATTGGAGAGAGAGGAGACAAAAAGAGATGCACACAGGATAAACCCTCCCCTCTCCTATACCCCCTCGACCCCGCTTACTGTGCCTGTTTTTCATACTCGGCTGCGAAATTAGAGAGAGAGAGAGAGAGAGAGAGAGAGAGCAAAATACAGTGCTTAAGAAAAAATGAGCTCCTAGATTATCACTCTTGCGTATTATTTCCCCTCCCCCTCTCTTCCTCACTCTCTCACTCTCCTCTCCATCCTCCCTTCCCTCTCAGTCCCTTTCCCCCTCGCTCTCTCTTACTCCTTTCCTTCTTCCCTTTCCTCCTCACTCTTCTATTCTTCTCTCATACTTTCCACATTTTCCTCAGCTCCTTTCCCCGCTTTCTTTACTCCCACTACACGCAGTCCTTCTCCCTTTTCATCCCGTTTTAGTCATCTGTATCTTCCACTCACATTTTCCTCACCTCTTTTCCTGGTTTCATTTTCTCCCAGTACATTTTCTTCCCTTTTCGTCTTCTTCATTCTTAGGTTGCCATTCCATCTTCATATCAATCTCACATCCATTGACCTCTGGATCATCCTCTCTTTCTCTCTTATCCCTTCTATCGTCCTTTTCTTTTCCCATTTTCCATTTTCATTTTCTTCACTTCCTCTTCCTGTTTGCTCAACTCCATTCCTTCCTTCTACCGCTCACTCAACCTCTTCCTCCTGGTCTTCCCATCTTGGAATTCTGTGTTTTCCCTCCCTCCCTCATACTTTTCCCCCCTTCTCCTCCACTTCTGTTTTACCCTTCATGTCATTTCATTCCTACCCTTGCTGCACGAGGGCTTGCTGTATACATTATTCTGGCTAACTGATCGATTGTATTTCCGCTAACACAGACGATTTTATTCAGCTTTGGCGACACCCCTCGAGGTTCATGAAGACTTTGGAAAAGGTCTCTATTAATCTTTACACTTTCCAGCTTGCTCTTCTTTCCTTTCCTTTTCTTCATATTATACTGATACTTTACTTTTTACCTCCTCCTCCTCCTCCTCCTCCTCCTCCCCTCTCCCTTACCTCCCTTCCCTTTCCCCTCCCCCTTCCTTCCCCTCCCCTGAGCTGTGCATCCTGGCGGGCAGCAGACACAAGCTGCCCCTCACAACACGGCAAGAAAATAGAAAAACAAAAGAAAATCGAGTTAGCTGCGCCTCACTCAATTAAGCTCCCGCGTTATAAGAGGAGAGGGTAAGGGAGGAGGAGGAGGAGGAGGAGGAGGAAGAGAGAGAATTGAGAAGGAGAGGGGGAAAGATAGTAGAGAAGAAGGAGGGGAGGGAGAGGATGGGGAAAGGGAGTGGACGTTACAAGGATAGGGCGAAGGATGGAGGTGGGGGAGTGAAGGTAGTAAGCGAGAGGATTAGGTGAGGAAGGCATCAGCAGTGAAAGTGGAGTAGGAAGGAGGTGAAGGAGGAGGAGGAGGAGGAGGAGGAGGAGGTGAAGGTCAAGGAAGTAGAGGGAGCACGAGGAGAGAAAATAAAGGAAGGAAGATAAAAGGGAGAAGCGAAGATAAGGAAGGGGTTAAATGGAGAAGAGAGAGAAGAATGATGATGATGATGAGGAGGAAGATTATCAGGGTTATGAAGGTAATACATTAAATAAACAGATAAAATGGATGAAGACAAAAATTATGTAGAGGCAGAGGGAGAGGGATGGAAAAGTATAATGAAAGGAAAGAAATAAGAAAAAGGTGGAGGATGAGACGGGAACGACAGAGGATAATGTGAGGCGAAAGGAGAGATGGAGGAGAGAAATATACAGCGGTCAGATGTGAGCAGGAGGAAGAAGAGATGGAAGGTGAAAGTATTATCAAGATCTCGCGTTAAGCTACTAAGGAGAGAGAGAGAGAGAGAGAGAGAGAGAGAGAGAATCATTGACTGAGATATGTTTTTTAAGGAAAGATTTACATTAAGCTGAAACAGGGTTGAATGAGTGGAAAACTGATACGTAAGAGAGACATCTATGGAATCTGAAAGTAATGATTTAGTACAGTGTTTAAAGGAAAAGTGTGGAGATAAACATAGTTGGTTTGAATGGGCGACACAGATAATCATGAGAGCGAGAGAGGTATACGATATATAATAAATGCGACTTTTAAACACATTCTGTTTAGGAATACTTAGAGATATAATAAGTATATTGATTGAATTAGTGGTAAATAAAAAGATAATTATACAGGAAAAGAGAAAAAGCATATTTAAATGAATGGCAGTTTAAAATATGTAGAAAAGGCAGGCAGAGGGGGAGAAGAGCGGGGGAATAATTGAGTGCCTAGAATAATTTAGAAAGACTTAAGAATAGGAAAGGAAAGAAAATAAGATAATGCTTACCCCCTCTCTACCTACCTACCTACCTCTCTCTCTCCTCCTCCCTCCCTCCCTCCACCAGAATACCCCTAAAACTTATTTTTCCTTCCGCTCGGTAATTTAAAAGTCGGGATTGATTTAATTCTCTCTCTCTCTCTCTCTCTCTCTCTCTGGTTGTTATGCACAAAGTGTTTTAAACTTTCTCGATAAACACAATTTCTCTTTCTCTTCCCTCATAAACTCACACCGGCGTACACACACACACACACACACACACACACACACACACACACACACACACACACACACACACACACACACACACACACACACACACACACACACACACACACACACACACACTCTCCAACGAGAATTTAATAAAGATAATTTATGGGCGACGGAGAGAGAGGGGGAGAAAATCTAGTATTTTTTCCTCGATTAAGTAAATTAGTCGTAATTAATTTTCTTGTTTGTTGTCGACCGGATGTTGTTTATCGCCTGGAACAACTCTTTTTTTTATCTTTGGGATTTTTTCCTGGAACCATTTTTTAATTGCCTGGAACTTATTTTTATCACCTGAACGTAGTTTTAAAAATCGCCTGGAACATATTTTCGTCGGCTGGAAGAACTTTTTATAAAATCCCTTGGAACTATTTTTTATCGCTAGGAACAAATTTTTTCTTTAATCACATGGAAGTTTTTTCTCCTAGCCTGGAACTTATTTATCGCCTTGAAATATTTTTGTATCGCCTGTACCATTTTTTTTTTAAATTTCCGACAAAAGGAATAATGAAGAGAGAACCTGTATTATCAAATACTTTTTCAAAACTATCCGGGAAGCGCAATAGTAATGATATAGCTTTTAACTGTTTTCGAAAATCAGGTTGGATTCATTTGTTCTGTTGTTCTTGAAACCGAGTAGTAATTTAGTTTAAAGAGGGGTTTGTTTTGGATGTGATGAAATGGCTAGGCTGATGTATAGAGACAGATTGACAGGTAGATCAATGGATGAATGAGTTCTGGGATCGATTAGTTTTGCATCAATATAAGTTTCGAAAATATTTAGGAACAAGTAGACTTACAGGTCGACAGACGTAGAAACTAAAATAGATAGATAGATAGATAGATAGATGGGTTGAGAGGTGGATGGTGTGATCGATACACAGGTACGTATACTGATAGGCAGACAGGCACATTAATGTGTTCTGTGCATATATAATGTAGATAGGTAGATATTCAGGAAGATAGATATAAAACTTGAATAGATGGATGGATTGATGGAAAATAGATAGATAGATAGAGATAAATAGATAAACTGATAAATGGTAGATAAACAGGAGACAGGTTTAAGGCGTAGACAGGTAGATAGTTTGATAAATAAATAACACAGATAAAAAGTTAGGCGAGTAGATGGATTGACAAGTAGATGTATTGACTGATGGAGTGAGAAAAATATGGATTGGTTGGAAGACGAGAAAGATAGAGAAATAAATATATGGCAGGACCGATTAATGGATGAATGAATGAATAAATGGATGAATCAGTACAGAGTTACTATTAAATAGTTTGCTGGATATGTAACAGTACCGTATATCTATCTGTCTATCTATTTATTCCTGAGTCTGTCTGTCTGTCTATCTATCTATCTATATCTGTCTGTCTATCTGTCTGTTAGTCAGATGCTAAATTTTTATAACAGTCTGCGATATACTCTCATAGGTGACTCAGAATATGTTAAAAATCTACCTAACTATCGACAACTGTATAGGAAAGTATGTAGAGTATGTATGTAATTTTCATAGACAAAGGTACGGTAACTTCAATTACGTGAACTAAATATATGCAGTTTATATAATTAATTGGCATAGATGAAACAGATTATGTGGAAATGATATTTGTAGGTATGTGTCGAAAATATTATGTTCAGTGAGAATCCCTGTGATGGGAATAGTTGACATTATAATACTCGTATTCATGTGCGTTATGGGAAGTGTGTGTGTGTGTGTGTGTGTGTGCGCGCGCATCAACTTCAACAACAGCGAAAACGACCAAAAAACTGGCGCCATTTAAAGGTGTAACTTTTTTTTTGTGTTGTTCCAAGAAACAGCGGCGGCAGAATGAGTCTCGGGTGTGAGGCCAAATGAACACAACTTTGAACATTATCACCAGGCAAAGTTGGAGAGAGAGAGAGAGAGAGAGAGAGAGAGAGAGAGAGAGAGAGAGAGAGAGAGAGAGAGAGAGAGAGAGATGAAGACAGAGAAAAGTTTGAGTAAGGATGAAGGTGTGGAGAGAAGGTTATCGAAAAGGGAGTAACTGAGGATGGGGATGTGGAGAGGGGGAGGGAAAAGGGGAGGAAAGTGAGGGAAGCGTACAGCGAGGAGGAGAGTGTAGAAAGGGAAAGGTGGAAAGGGAAGAAGTGTGAAGAGTGAGGAGAGGAGGGGAAGAGTGAGGGTAGTGTGTGGAGGGTTAAGAAGAGGAAGGAAAGGGTGAAGGAAGACAGCAGGGAGGGAAGAGAGGAGCCGTAGGGAACAGAGTTATTGGGAAAAAAAGATTGCATAATGAAGAAATATGGAACTGGTAGATCGAGGGAGTGAAGAAGGGGAGACAATGTGGTGCCAGGGAAATAGGGGAGAAGATGGTAGAGGAGGGAAGATGGAGGAGAAGGTCCATGGAGAGTGATTGGGATGGAAAATGGACGAAGAAAGAGTTGGCAAAGCACTGAGGAAGGACTGAAGGAAGAAAGGTTTAGGAAGAGATCTGGAAAGGAAGAGAGAGAGAGAGAGAGAGAGAGAGAGAGAGAGAGAGAGAGATGGGGATTAGGAGGTGAGATGGGAGATGAAGATAGACCTGGGAGAAGAGAGAAGTCGCAATGTGTTTGAAAAGTAAAGGATTATGGTAGGTAGGAGGGCGGATGATGTGAGAACAAAAGAAAAGTTGTAATCAGGAGAATATAAGTAGATTTAGATTTAATGATATTAAATTGTTCGTACGAGAGGGTTATAATAATAATTTGTGGATTGAAAAATAAAGTTAGGAAGCGTTAGAGTAAATTAAATTGTCCGTATGAGAATATTAGCCTCCATTATCATACAAGTAAACTGTTAATCGATGGAACACAGGAATCTTATGGAAATCTGAAATTATTATTCCAAGGAGGTTTATGGTTTACTATGAAGGATATAATTGTTTTTCGTGTAATGGAATGTAGTTGGATGCTTATATAATACCATACCGTAATTATTGAGGTGAGAAAGCGTAACTGCATTAATAAACGAATGTACTTATAGCTGTCTGCACCAGGAAGTTTGGTAATTTATAAATACTTATTGTTACTTTAATTTTCACTATAAACCTCTTAATCCGATGACGTATGGTACCTCTTGATGATTTTTTTAGCTCTCGGGAGATCTTTCATAGTGAAGTTTAGGGATCGTTTAGGACTCCTTCACTGGGAGAGGAACATTCTTTTGAAGGAACAGCTAATAAAAATATATACGTCATCTGCGTGAAGTGCTTGACTTTCATTCTCGGGACATGTGTACTGTTTTAGGACCACCTGATTTTGGACGATCTTTACGGCTAAGTGAATCTTTTGAGAGTGTCAAGTCAGTGGTAAATTAGAGAATAATAACTCAGTGAAGTTTCAGGGCGATCTATGTAGTGTGTTATGCCAGTTACCCTAAATGTAGAATATTCATTGTTTGGAAAATGGAATAATATATTGAAGCACACCCGAGGACTATCTGTATGGCTATTTTCCCATGTATATATAGAGCACATTTAAATTTGCAGTATTAACCAGTTCATTATGCAAATTGATTACCCTTTTAGACAGGCCTGTGCAAGTATTGACACATTGGTATTAATGCAAGTATTGACACATTGGTATTAATGCAAGTATTGACACATTGGTATTAATGCAAGTATTGACACATTGGTATTAATGCAAGTATTGACACATTGGTATTAATGCAAGTATTGACACATTGGTATTAATGCTGTTGTGTATAAGCGCCCCTGCATTAATTCATGTATAATTTGTATTTAATTGCTTGAACTTCGGACTTGGCCTAAAATTGGTGGTAATTATAATCAGGTTAGTGGGTGTATCAGTGTTCCTGCACCTAAACGTATATTCAGTTGTTATTAAAATAGCGTGTTGTAGCCTAACCATGTTGAATTGCCCACATTTCTTGTTGTCACTGTAATGTTTGTATTTATAGATTTTTACATGTAAAAAGCGAATGAATATATTCTATAAGTATATAGTTCTGTGTAGATAAATATAGATTGCATTCATCAGTGCGTTAAAACTTGAATGAATGTATTTGTTGATGAAAATTTTGCCTGAACGAATGTACTGAATTATTATGTATTCTGTTCACCAAGCTTGAATGGATGTATTTCTCACCAGTGTATTTGTGGTTGTACCAAAACCTGTTGCATGAATGAATGTTTTTGCACTTCTGTTTGCTTTCATGCAGTAAAATATAAGTAAAAGTAATGCAAGAATACGCTTTTTCGTGTATCAAAACCTGTATGAAGGCATTTGTATTACTGCACTTGGTAACAAACCCTGGCTTCCCCTGCCTCCATCTCCCCTCACCCTACCGCTGTGTATCCATCCGTGGCTCCGTCCCTCCTTTCTTTTATTTAATTATCACCTCTTCCTCCCTCTTCTCTCCTCTTATTAGCCCAGTCATCACCCGCCGTCATTATCATCCCTCCATTTGCCTTCTCCCTCCATTTACTTTCTCCCTTCCTCTCTCCTCCCTTCCTTTATTAGTCTGAGAGCGAGGGAGAGGAGAGGACAGTCGGCCTCCTCCAGGTTAATATTGCTCCTCAAGAAGTGCTATCGTACCACAAGAACCTCGTCCCCTAATAAGTTTAAACAGCGCACTTGAGTTACACCCTAAGACATGGTTATAAATATATGTTTTGGTACGATCCGTTCCCTTGGCAACTATTTGCTTTTTTTTTTTTAAATAATGTATTTTATGGTTGGTTTATTAGGTGTTTTGTTTAGAGTATTACTGTGTTCGAATTGCAGATATTTCTGTTTTATCACGTTTCGTTTATTAGATGTTTGCAGTGTTTTAGAGTTCGTTCATTTTATTTTTCGATTATTCTAGTTTTTTTTTTTTTAATTAGATGTTTTGATTACTATAGGATATGTTTATCAGATGTTCCGATTATTTAGGGGTTCTTTAAGTAGATATATGGATTATTAGAAGGTTCGTTTATTATGTTTTTGATATTGTAGGGTTCGTATTATAGATGCGTCTGATATTATAGCGTTAATAGATTAGATGTTTAGATTATTAGAGGGTTCTTTTATTAGTGTGTAGAAGCGGTAGAGGGTTCGAATTTTAAATATTTCGATTATTACAGAGTATAGGTACTACGTTTCGAAAATTACAAGGCTTCCTTGATGTTTAATCAATCCTGCCCAAAAGAACGGCATCATTTTTGGCAACGCGCCGTATACCGTTGCTTGAGATTTTACGTTGTGTATGGATGTGTGTGTGTGTGTGTGTGTGTGTGTGTGTGTGTGTGTGTGTGTGTGTGTGTGTGTGTGTGTGTGTGTGTGTGTGTGTGTGTGTGTGTGTGTGTGTGTGTGTGTGTACTCTAACTTCTCTTAGGCTGTTTGATGAATTTGATTGAAGCTTTCCAGGTGAGTTCATCGAGTTACTGGAAAGGTCCTTCATTACAAACAAATTTCTAGCCATGATATTGAGAAAGGTCAGCCCCCCCTCACAAAATAAAAAAATATCGGAAACAGTGAAAGGGGGGCAGATATGGCTCTGATATCTTAGTACATTATGTACTGTACAATGGAGTCTTATCCGCAATGCATTATTTGAAGAGCGTAACCCCCCCCCTCCCCCAGTGAGTCTTGGAGGGTGTTAGCCCTCCTGCCAGAAATAAGGGAGGAAGGTGAGTACATGGATTTCGACGAAATCGGCATATCTATCTATCTACCTATTTTATATATATATATATATATATATATATATATATATATATATATATATATATATATATATATATATATATATGCCGATTTCGTCTCACTGGGGGAGGGGGGGGTACGCTCTCCAAATAATTCATTGCGGATAAGACTCCATTGTACATAATGTACTAAGATATCAAAGCCATATCTGCCATCGCAGAATTGGGCATCCAGTCTCCATGTCGTCTTTGAACGAACAGAAGAAAGTTTCAAATCTGCCTTATTACGGTATTAGAGGATTTGTGCATTATTATTTTATTATATTAGTGGGTTCGTTTACTGCATGTTGGGATTATTAAATGTTTTGTTTTGTAGTTGTCTAGTTTATGTACACTTACGTACACTTAAGAGACACGACGAGATGGTTGTAACTGTTTCGGAATGAGTTATGCTTATGGGAACTTTGTAACCTCTTGAGTTTAGTGACACACACACACACACACACACACACACACACACACACACACACACACACACACACACACACACACACACACACACACAGGTCCATTCAGGTGAGTTCAGATCAGTTTAGTTTCCATTCAGGTCATTTCAGGTCCACGCAGGTCAGGTCAGGTGCATTCAGGGCCATTCGCTGCCATTCAGGTTCATCCAGGCCAGTTCAAAGCCATTCAGGTCAGTTAGGGACCATTCAGGGCCATTCAGATCTAGTTTGGTCTCTTCAGGTCCACTTAGGTCTGTTCACCGTCGTTACATCCAGTCAGGTGTCGTCAGATCAGGTCAGGTCATGTCACATCCATCCGGGTCACTTTGGAGGCATTCTAATCAGGCTACCTATTTTCAGTTGTGGTCTGACCCAGGTAGATTAATTCAGGATCATATCAGTCAGTTTATGTCCTTTCACTTACTTGAGGCCCATCAGATCCATTTAGTTTAGATGTAAGTGCGTGATAACATATGAATGTGTGTGTCAAATATCAGCCTTATCGATGCAGTAGTTTCAGAGAGTATTCAGGTATTTGAGGACTAACCCGGCTGGGCGGAGGCTGGTGACCGGGATGGAATGGTATGGTGGTGGTTTGAACTGGTGGGCGCCTATTCAATGTGAAAATTACCTTGAGTGTACTATGTAATTTGTTAAGTTTTCGGAGTATATTGTGGCTAAAGGATCACGAATTCCTAAAAAGGTCAGACCCGGTAGCACTGGATTGCTGCTTTCCACATTCTTCCCTAAATTATTTTCTGGTGGGTGAAGCATAGTAGGGAGTAGGCTAGGTGAGCGGGGAGAGCGTGAAGGCCTGTACACATGATCCGAAGACACCAATCGTCGGTTTCGAAGCACAGTGACGAAACACGCTGTAGAAAGTGAATTGGAAACAGAGATGGTGCTTCAGTTCATCACGTTTACACGCTCATATTCCACAGATTCTCCTTTACAATACTCATCACCGCGAATACCTGCCAGTCGTTGGGGCGTGCCAAATAGTCTATTCCTGTAGGCAAAGGAGACTGCCTTTCACCGCATCCTTATCACTTTACTGCTACATACGAGTATGGCACGTTCCCTGGTATGTGATTAAGGCAAACTGTGTCGATATGTAGGATATATATAAAAAAAAATAGAGGAGAATATTAAGGTGGAATAGACAAAATAAATGGCTAAGAAACAGTTGAATGAAAGCCTCCCATGCCCACTGTACGAGGTGTGTATGTCCCCTGTAATTATGAGTTCAAATAGTATATTTCATGGGAATACACTTACATGTGTACAGTACAGTATATGTATATGTGTACTATAATTAATATTCGTGTATTCTAGCAGTGATATATGTACCCATGTGGTTTGGTATTCTTGGGTAAGAACCAGCGCACATGCGCTATGACGTAAAGTCGCCTGACTGGCTCATTCGCTTGCCAATACGCACGATAAATGGCTTGAACTACTGCATCTGGAGCAAAGACTGCACCACCAACCACTGATAACTGATAAGCACATTGATCCCTAATGTATACCAATATGTGGCAGTAAATGGGTAATGCATTGTATTTATATAGATTATGTCAAGAAAAGAGTGATCTCGTGTTGGCATCAGTGCAGGTAAAGCCCTAACACCGCCAACTGTCCCACCTCGCATCTCAATCATGCTTTCATTATTTTACTAATTTCCCATGATTTTCAACGAGCTAGGAAAGATTAACATGCAGCAAATAATTACACATGCATTTTCATCTCATATATATCTCATAGTATTAGGAGAATGCCTTAGTTACGACATCTTATGCAACGTTAAAATTACTATCTGTCAACCGTGTGTGCATCCTGTGAGGTGGAGGGACGGGACGAGAGGACGGCATTTCATGTAGTGCTGTTTGAGAGTGTGCGTCTTTCGTTGTTCCTCTCCCCGCTGTGTTCCTTCCAGCGTGTTCCTGGGTGTTCCTGTGCTCCTGAGTGTAAGTATATACGTTGAGAACATACGTTAGTTGTGTTAGTTGGTGTTTGTGTAAGTACAGTAAGTGAGGTGCGTGGGTGAGAGTCTGCCGGTTGTTCGCATGTCGCTGTGTGTGTCTAGTGCGTACGTGGACTCGCACACCTTTGTGTTCCTTCATGGGTGTTCCTGGGTTTCTGTTGTTTGCATGTAAATAAGATTGGCTGTTACGTGGTTCATTTGAGGCTGTTGGTGTGTCTGTTGGGTAATTGTACGTGTGAGGAGAGTGACGAGCCAGAGGACTTGGGCAGATGGGATGCCGGCGCTGGTGTCATGGCGTCCATTGTCTGGGAGGGAGGGAGTGACATACCCCATACCATACTATTCCTTTGGATTATTTGCCTAGAGGATTATTATTCAGTATTATTTTCCAGATATTTATAAAACCATGCGTCGTTTCGTATCCAAGGAGCAGCTTCCTTAACTTACTTTTGCTCTGGTTGTTACAAGGTGGCGTACGTGACTGCGAGAAATTAAAAACATGGTGTCGAAGAATTGTTAATCATTATCATCATCATCAACATCATTATCATCATCATCATCAACGTCACTACCACCACCACCACCACCACATCACCACGACACCACACCACCACCACCACACCACACCACACCAAACCATATTACACCACCACCACCACTACATAACCACGACACCACACCGCCACAACCACCACCACCACACCACCACCGCCACACCACACCACACCACACCACACCACACCACACCACACCATACTACACCACCACCACCACACCTTCTCTTTCTTCTCGTCATCAGTCATCATCAGCACCACGACCATCACCACCATCACGACAGCAGCAGCAGCAGCAGCACCACCACCACCACCACCACCACCACCACCACCATCATCATCAACATTGCATCCCAGCTTCCCACGTTGTTGCCAGTAACACCCCCCCCCCTTCCTTTAACAGATTGTCTAAATATTCACTTTATATCAAAATCTAATTCTAAAGCCAAAGTCGTGTTTGTTTCTTGATCCTGTAATTTAAAAAGTTTTCACACTCTTTCACATCTGCTCGTGGTGCAGTTAAGCATTTGTTTTCCGTCATTCATTTTTCTAACCATCTAAAATGTGTCTATTGTTGTCACAGAATCTCTCAGCCAATACCGCTTCTCTCACATACCGTCTAGAGAGAGAGAGAGAGAGAATAAATCACACTAGGCAGTGGCAGAATTTTGTATCAGTGAAGAAGCTAGTACAGGGTTAGGGATAACTTAGCATGTTGAAAATTAAGTCTGTATTAATATTCTGTAATCCTATACCCGGCATATAACCAGTATACTCTATTTTTATGTGTTCTCACTAATGTATTTTTTTGCGTGCACCAAAACCAGAGTGGAGTTATTCGTATTACTGTATTTGGTATTAAACTCTGGCTTCCCCTGCCTCCATCTCCCCTCACCCTACCGCTGTATATCCGTCCGTGGCTCTGTCCCTCCTTTCTTTTATTTTCATTACCACCCCATCCTCCCTCTTCTCTCCTTTTATTAGACCAATCATCACCCGCCGTCATTATCCTCCCTCCAATTGCCTTCTCCCTCCATTTACATTCTCCCTTCCTCTCTCCTCCTTTCCTTGATTAATCTGAGAGCGAGGGAGAGGGGAGTGCAGACGGTTTCCTCCAGGTTAATATTGCTCCTCAAGAAGTGCTATCGTACCACAAGAACCTTGTCCCCTAATAAATTTATACAGCACACTTGAGTAACACCCAAAGACATGGTTATAAATATATGTTTTGGCAAAGTCCAAACTACTTACAGTGCGAGGTGTTTTGATGTATCTTATGGTTAGTGTATTAGGTGTTCCGAGTATTGCGGTGTTCGTATTGCATATGTTTATATTATTTTACAGTTTGTTGTTAGACAATTATGCATTGCTTTAGGGTTCGTTTATTATATGTGTCGATTATACTTAGGTTCCTTTATTATGTGGTTTGAATATTATAGGATATGTTTATTAGAAGTTCTGAATATTTTCGGGTTTGTTTATTAGATGCATTGGTTATTTGAAGGATCGTTTATTAAGTTTTGAATATTGTAGAGTTCTGTTTTACATGCTTATGTTATCATAGGGTTAATAGAATAAACATTTAGATTATTAAAGGGCTCTTTTATTAGCGTATTGATCGTTAGGGGGTTCGTTTATTAAATGTTCCAGTTGTTACGGAATGTATTTATTACGTGTTTCAATAATTAAAGGACTCATTAGATGTTTTTAATTATTAAAAGGTTCGTGTATTGAAAGTTTTTAGTATCAGTGTGTTTGAGTATTGCATGTTGGACGATCGTAGGTTTTGTTTTTTGGTTGTGTAGTTTATATTGTACTCTTTAGACCTTGTGAGATGGAGGACAATGTTTCGGAATGAGTTTGACCAAAGGGAACCTAGTAATGCCTTCAAAATCAACGACACAATTTTTTTTTGTACTCTGTGTCTCCAAACGTTTCGGTTTAGCTCAGGAAATATATATATATATATTTTTTGTGAATAGTGGATATGGATACAGCCACCATTAACTACTGCTGAACAAGAAATTTCGAAAGCGAATATGTATGTAGCAAGTATAAATCCCCCAAATTCGTCCTCGGCGTGGAGGGGTTAAGATTCCCCCCCCCCCTCATGACAAAGTTGTTATACTGTACGTGTTAGTATGTAAAGTACTGAATACTTGAGGGAGCCTACTGAGGCAGCGACAAGAAGGCTGAGGATTTATGCTTATCGACTGCACGAGGGTCATTGAGGCAGACGATTAATTTCTCCCGTCACAATCATCCCCCCCAAAATGTGTTACGCAACACTCGCAATTAGATCAGGTTTCCACCTCTACTGCTGTGTGAACGAAAGTCCAGCTTGATATGTCTGGGGACAAATCTAACCCATGGGAACTGTGTACTGGATGTTTGGACTGTCACAGGTTCATTTGCTACATGTCAGAAAGTATTTATCTAAGCTACTGTCTTCCTGGTTTGTAGTGCACTCTGGTTAGACCGTAGGAGATGGTATAAATTATCCGATTTGAACACAAGTTTTGATGATCGGATGGGTCGTAAATAAGATGTCTGGTCTGCATTGTACACTCGGAAGCAGTAATTGCTACCCACAACCCACAACCCGCCCCCAGCAACCAAAGCCAAAAACCAGTATCGTTTGTCAGCTTTCTGTTATCTTCCCCATCACTTCATTCTTGGTATTGCATAACCTCGGAACGAAGTTTTTGTTCATGGGTTTTGGACGAGGGGCGGGGTTGTAGCTACTGTTGCTTCTGAGTATACGGTTGAAAGGCCATAGGAGATTGGTATAAATGTTTTTGCATGATCTGGATCCATGAGCACTACCAACTGGCTGTTTTAGCTGTTAGGGGGTTAGAATATAGGAAACGTTTTTTGTTAGTTTGAAGAATAGATACTATTTCTTAAGTTTATATATATATATATATATATATATATATATATATATATATATATATATATATATATATATATATATATATATATATACATATGTGTGTGTGTGTGTGTGTGTGTGTTTAGGTGTTTAGCGTATTTAGAGGTTTGATTTATGGATACTTCGTACTCCAGTCACTTAGAATGTTAAATATTTTCCATTATCGGCGTTTCATAAGCCAAAAGGTTTACACGTCCTTAATTTGTGCTTCCAAAATTGTAAATATGAAATGCCAGACATTCCTAACACTGAACATACAGTACAGTACACACTAGACACCACAGACACCAGAAAAGTTATGCCACACACATACCACACCACAACACACGTCACACATCACGTATGATATCACATATATCTCAGATCTCTCTCTCTCTCTCTCTCTCTCACACACACACACACACACACACACACACACACACACACACACACACACACACACACACACACACACACACACACACACACACACACACACACACACACACACACACACACACACACACACACACACACACACACACACACACACACACACACACACACACACACACATCGCAGATCTCTCTCTCTCTCTCTATCTATCTCTCTCGTCGCCCTGGTGTCCCCACTGGAGCGCAATGGAGCTAGTCAAGCCCATCGCACCTGCAGATATTAACTACACTAACTACCTTTGCACCCAGCCAGCCTCCGGTCCCCCATACTTCCTCTTAGTCTCAGCTTCTCATATTCTCTTATTTTTTCGATTCCTCCCCTTTTACCCTCCTCTCCTTCTCGTCTCATTTTATCCATCCTTGCCTTAGCCCACCCCACCCCATCCAGCCTCACTTCATTTACCTCAAGTTTCCTCACCTCACCTCACCTAACCTAACCTTGCCTCAGTTCACCTCACCTCATTACACTCCTGGTGCCACTTCATCTCGCCTCGTCTCACCTCACCCAACCCCACTTCTCTTCATATGTCGCATTAGTTCTCTCATTATCATTCCCAGCCTCCTCCATTCCTTCCCTAAACCATTCCTTCTTCAACCCATCCCACCTGTCTGTCTTCTCCCAGTCTGTCTCCTTCACACTTGCTTAAGTTCACCTCTCCTATACTTACCTTCTGTCATTGTTAAATGACAGAATGTAAATCTTCTCTGCCCATCCCATCCTGCATCTGTGCCTGTCCATTTCACCCTGAGTAATGTAGTCTATTTCGTACTTACCTCTTTCCACTGTGCGTCTCAACAACCCCCCTTCCCCAACACACATACAACTTGCTCCTCACACACACACACACACACACACACACCCACACACACACACACACACACACACACACACACACACACACACACACACACACACACACACACACACACACACACATATATGGAACGGGAATCGATAATAATGGAGAGAGAGAGAGAGAGAGAGAGAGAGAGTAAAAATGGTATTTCGTAAAAACTGTGGATCAAGGTACTCCACACTGCAGTCAATTAGACCGGTATTTATGTGTGGATGTAACACGGGGGAGGTGCTGATGACGGCTGGTTACGCCCCTCTGCCCGCCTGGATCATCCCATTATTAATATTATGCGCAGCCAAGTGGTCACTGGGGAGGAGGAAGGGAGTGTGCTGTGTACCACTTTGGCCCCTTTCCTCATCCCTGTCCCTCACCCTGGCTGCTCCTGTTCCTTCTTTTCCTTCTCCATCTTCGTACCCGTACTTCCTGCCCTTTTTCCTCCTTGTCCTCCTCCTCCTCCTCTAGTACTGTCATGTCCCTTCCTTCCTCCCCGTTCCTTCCCTTCCCCACCACTTTACGTTCCCTAAACCTCCTTCCCCCTCACCCTCATCATCTCCCTCTCACTCTCCCGTCTCATTGTCCTCTTCACTTATCAGTATCTTATTTATACTCATAGCTCCGTGTCTCTCCTATACCTTCTTTCTGTGTTATTGTCATGACAGGTTCTCTGTGATGCATGGTGGTATTGTCACTGCTTTCTGCCGGCTTTGACTGGAGGGTTTGGTGAGCGGACGGGGTCGGGGGTGGGGGGGAGTCTTCTTGCTGTGCTATCTCCAACTGTGACTCATTAAGTTCAGTAGTTACCACCTCCAGCGAAGTTGAAGGAGGTTATGTATTCACCTATGTTTGTCTGTTTGTTTGTACAAACAATATCTCCATAAGTTCTCACTGAATTTCAGTGAAATTTTGTGGAAGAGTGGACCATGGTCCAAGAAATAAAATTGATTAAATTTTGGGGCGGATCCGGATCCAGATCCAGATCCTATGGATCCCGCACAATATCTCCAGAAGTTCTCAGTGAATTTCAATTAAATTTTGTGGAGAGTGTGCCATGGGTCAAGGAACAATTCATTAATTTGGAGGCGGATCCGAATCCTATGTATTCTACACAATATCTTCATAGATCCGGATCCTTTTAATCGCTATGCCATTGACGGAGGTATGCGCTCACTGAGTGCGTTTTAGTTACATTAATCGCCTTGTAACAAATAGCATGGAATGGACGAATAAGTCTGTTACTGTTTGCTTTAGATTTTACTCTTTCTTATTCTCTTGTCCTCTCATCCATAACCCCCCCCCCTTCCCTCTTATCCCTTCCTAAAGTCATGGAATTATGGGGAAACTATTTTAGGTATACGGCTTGCAGTGCGCGTTCTTTTGTAAAATAGCCTTTCTAATTGCCTATATTACTGTTGTTAATGGGCATAGTAAGGGTGGGCAGAGAGAGAGAGAGAGAGAGAGAATCCCATCAGCTTTATAGATATAGACTTAGGGTAGTACGATAGAAAAAGATGTACTGTATTGGGCTATATGGGGTGATAAGGTCATACAGAGGACATGGAAGACTGACCCATTTTTTCGTGTTGTGGTAGCAGCTATTCCTGAGCAGTTTGTTTTGCTAATTACATCGTAACATAGTCCTGTATGCTATTACATCGTTTCCTTATCGACGTAGTTAGCTTCAGTAACATTCATGGGTATTTTGAAGTGTAATGTTCAAAATGAATCGCTAAGGAAAAGCTGTTACGAAATCACCACAAAGCCACTGAGAATAACGTCCCTATTCTTGCAATCCGAACTATTTTCTTCGGCTTAAGAAACTTCTAGAACTTAGCGATTTAGATATATACTGCACATCCTTTCATAACCCCTTCAGTACAAAATGCCTTGACTAAAAGTTCGGTATTATTGCCTTAGAGTAGAGCCAGGCCATAGCAATGAAAAGAAGAACTAGGGCAAGAAAGACAATGACAGTGGGATACAGAAGTGAGGAATGGGGTGTTTGTATATACTGTTGTCAGTGCGTAAAAATGAACCAAAGAAATGCGACCAAGTTTTTACAGAGCAATAACACCTGATTCTGAGGATGGAATTATGGTCCTATGCCATTATATTGTTGCCATTTTGGGCATTAACCTACCGTGTCACCACATAACCTAATCTAGACCCATGTAATCCGAGCCTATCTGAGACCAGTGTCCAACCTTACCTTAGTCATCGGCCGTAGGTGCTTTGGCATTGTTAATAGGAATATGAGAATATGGTGATAGATGGATAATGTGTGTTCAGTTTAAGCCTGGATGTTGACACAAATGGAGGTGGAATAGGAAGCTGAGGAAAGAAGAATAAATGAGAGAAGAAGGAATTGTTAATGTAGATCCAGGCCTTAGATATGAATAAGAGAGATATAATAGGGGAGTTAGGACTGGGCGAAAGAGATTGTGTGACAGAGAAGTTATGAGGAGGAGCCTGTGGAGGACAGTGTTGTAGAAATAAATAGAAAAAGGATATAACTATATCAGGAATATAGGGAAAGTGTGATGATGAGGGTTGTGAATGTGAAGGCAGTGTCAAAACTATTAGGAGAATTTACATGGGAAGAGGACAGGAGGGAAGAGAGGAGAGTAGAAATGAAAATAGAATCGTAGAAGAACCTCATGGTATACAGAGGTGAGGAAGGGGTTGTTTATGAAGAGACAAGCCTTAACAGTGAATAGACGGAGTAGCGATAGGGGAAGGATGGCAAGATGTTTATTGGAGAACGAAGTGAAGAAGGCAGTATTTAAGGAAAACCTGGGTACAGTATATAGTGAATGTATGTGAGATAGTAGGAAATAAACTGGGGACAGAGAAGTGAGAGCGAGGGTTGGATAGAAGAGTGAGGAAGAGGGCGAATAGTAGGGTGAAGAAGAGAGGAAGAAGGATGGATAAACAGGTTAAGAAAAGGAAGATGGATGGACACAGGTGGAGGAAGTGAGGAAGAGGAGTGAGAAAGTGAGGTAGAGGGTTGGTTAAAGGGATGAGGACGAGGATTGGACAGAGGGATGAGGAAGAGAGATGGGCAGAGGGACGCGGACGGGTGTTTATGTTGGGCCTTCATCCCTAGGGCTTGGCGTCGGTCCGGTGATTTCCATAGCGCGGATGCAGATTTCATTACCATACCTAAATGACAAACAAATACAATTACAGCCAGACAAACACACAGACACAGACACATACATTCAGAGACGACGCCGCGGACACATGTATCCTGTCAGCACACACACACACACACACACACACACACACACACACACACACACACACACACACACACACACACACACACACACACACACAGAGGATTGTTATGTTACGTATGTGTACGCTTGGTCGTACAGTAATTAAAGGCATTTACACACGGTCTTGGATTACGTTCATACAGGCAATAAATCTCCTGTATGAGCACCTAATATGACACACATATGAACGTCTAATATTACGCAGGTATGAGCATCTCCGTTTATTACCTGCACGTTCATGGAGCCGGAAGATATTAACACGTACACGCGGCTAAGCCTCTTCAATCAGACGACGTATTTTTAAAAACTGATCGTTGCCTTCGGACGGTTGTATTCAGCTTTGGAGAACCTTATCGAACAGGAGAGGCCAAGTAGAGCCGTCATTAACCTCCTCACTGTAAAGAGTCTGCGGTAAACTGAATGCAGTTGTTTAGAGTTGGTAATAAAAATGAGATATACTTTATCGTGGGTATACATACATACATACACATACATTCATATATGCATAAATATATAACCGTACATACATACATAATTCCAGACGATTATTATACTCAGCTTAGAAAAGACGTGTGCTGATGAAGAGGCCAGAATCTATTTCTATTAACGCCATCAGTACCAGACTGTTTTTTCCGTCTTAATTGTGCCACCGCCACACGATGTGTGTGTGTGTGTGTGTGTGTGTGTGTGTGTGTGTGTGTGTGTGTGTGTGTATTTACTGAGGAAATGGTCGGAATAAAACCTTAAGTGTTTCCATCGGTTAAGGAATAAAGGTGTTTGTTTATTCTTTTATATTGATGGTATGTTAGTCTCTCTCTCTCTCTCTCTCTCTCTCTCTCTCTCTCGATATTCTCTGTATAGATAGATAGATAGATATAATGACTGTCTGTTAAATTGTGTGTCTTTTCCCGTTTGTACTTTTCTTGACACTTCGTAAAAGAAGTTCGTAATGAATATTCCACCCAACAATTCCACGTAATGATTTGTACTAATACTCCTACCTTAATTTTATCCTGGGTATCTTAATGATTTCCACTAACACGCTTACCTTTATCACTGCTATCATAGGTATTTAACTTCCACGTAGTTGCTGTTGAAAGGATCCTGCTCTTATTGATTATATTCCGGTAGTTTGACCTACGTATCCGGCACGCTATAGCATGGCCAGTGACACATCGATATTTCCTGAGGTATGTTACATCTAGGTTCCCGCTGCTGCATCCGTCTCCGGCTCCGAATATGGTCTGAAAAATGTTAGAGTTAGCGTGAAATTTAAGTTGTTGTAAATTGTCAATCCCCAATCCCCAGAATAAGAGATATATTATTTCTGTGAACGCCATGGACGTCATTATATTTTCATCTGTTCAGTGAAAGGAATGAAGTGTCTGAAGTATGCTGTGTATGAGTAATAAGTGATGACATTTTTTTGTTACCTTAAAGCATAAAAGTATTTGTGAAGAAAAAGGGCAGTAGTTTTGTATGCGATTATTTTTCTTGTGAGTTGAAGCCAAAATTTAGACAAGTTGACAGATGTTTAAATGAATGTGTGACCCATTTCGTTGTGCACTTTGTCGATAACTCTCCTGCTTGCGGTAGTTAGAATAAACATGAAAACATTGTAGTGAGGAGATGAACTGGGATTTCTTTTGAAGCTCTGTGATGACGTATGTAAAAAAGCAACACGGAGATCTGTTCCGAATTTCCCGTTGGCCGCTCACGATGTGGCAGCTCCTCCAAGTATAATAGCCTCTTACTTATTCACTGGCTTGGTTGGTTAAGCTTCCTCCTGTGGCAAGTTAGTGTTCATCAACACAGTGGGATGCATTTGCGACGGACCAGTGTTTTGCTCGTTGTGCCTTGTGTTCTTATGTGACGTATTGGGTGTCACGTATTTCGTGTGACACTTCTTTTGACGTATTTCATGTGGTGGTACCGTATATTTCATATAACGTATTTGGTGAACTGCATGTGTTTTACTTCATTACTTCATAAGGTATATTTTCACGAGAAGTGTTTCATATGGCAGTTCATTTGGTGCGTTTCATGTTGCCATTTCATGATATGTATTTCAAGAGGTGTATTTCAGGTGGGTGAAATAGTTGGGAGGGAAACACAAGAAAGAGCTTGAATTCTGTGTTTGGTTTTGGACTAAGCATAGCCCATCTTCATGTCTGTGAAGTTAGAAACACTAGAGAAATAAAGAAGCAACCTCCTCCAGACTTATATTTTTGTAGGTTGTTCTTGCTACTCCCAAACGATTATTTTCAGCTTAAGAGAGCTCACGATGGTAAATAGGTTAGTAAAGGTGTAAGTAACATATTTATTTTGAAAAGTCTATCCATGCTCAATAAAGTTGTCTGGGGAGAGCAAGAAAATGATGGCTGCGTACGCTGTGTTACATTCTTTCCAGTGTCCTTTCCATTCAGTTACCCTTGCATGACTCACTCCTTCCTCGCAACACACACTCCACTCTGATCCTTTCTTCCTGTAATCCGTACACAGCCCACCCACCTCGTGATGTTTGCTTTCTAAACATTTCGTTGCCCTCCATCACAACCTTGTTAACATTCTCTACCTCACCCTTCAACATGTGCACCCTAGTTCACAAATCCAGTTATTAACCACGTTTCATAGTCTGCCACTCACCTGTACAATAAATACCAACAACTATACTCCTTTTAATGTGGCCTAAAGTTGCCAACTATCCGTCTTGAAAGCTAAGTTTTATAAGTATATTAACACTAGAATTTGATGCTGTAGATGAGAAGGTGCTATGGAATGGATGTAGAGCCGTTGCATAGGTTTTTCTGCTGCTGAGCCGCAGGAAACAAGCTGTAATAGGACAAAAATCTGTGTCAAGTTAAGGTGAAAGGACTTCAGTTAATCTCCATCACCGCCAAGAACCTCATGAACCTATATATACGGTATCTCTTTTATTGTTTATAACTCAAACTTCTACCATATCCCTTCGCCTAATAATACCACCCGCGAACACCAGCAGCGCCTTTTTTTGTTCATTACTGCCATCTTCCTTCAACCTTTCGTCACCCCTCTCCCATC
Source organism: Coenobita brevimanus (assembly GCF_032717465.1). Taxonomy (NCBI): domain Eukaryota; kingdom Metazoa; phylum Arthropoda; class Malacostraca; order Decapoda; family Coenobitidae; genus Coenobita; species Coenobita brevimanus. Next base: position 45,025,009 of record NC_137016.1, on the reverse strand, counting down.
CACATCACGCAATCACCTACCACCCCCACTTTTATCAAAGTTTCCTATCCAAGTAACACCTCTCGAATTCACTCACCCACCCACCACCACCAGTATACACAATCATCCACACATAACACCTCATTCCACTGCTTCTGCCTACTTCCAGTCCAGCTCACCACTGCCACACAGTCATCCACCACGCCACAACCTCATTGAAATCTTTCCACCCACACGCCTATTCCACCCAGATGCTGTTGTATGCTGTACACTCCCCTCTCTAAGGGCTAAGGCGATCCCCTTATTTAGATGGCTTTGTTGACGCGTGTTGCATTTTGAAGTTGGATGCGTTGCTTGGCGCCAATCAGTGGTCCTTCGGTGGGATCGAACGTGCAACTCTTTGTTCTGTTGCTTGTGCTGTCATCCACTCGACCACAGCCAGTTCCTTTAAAGCCATCCACTTCCCCACCCCCCCTCACCCACTCACCATACACAACCACCACCGTTACCAGCACGTAATTCAAAACCTTGCACCCACACTCACACCCAACACCACTTCCCTATCCCACCAACCCACCCCTCTGTTCCACTCACCCACAACCCTCCATCACCATCACCACATTGTTCATCGTCTTCCACCCACACACCCACCCACCACCATTCAGGTCCATCCACCCTAACCCCTCCACCCACCCACACTCCTGCATTCATCCACATCACCACCGCCACCACCACAGTCATTGTCTACTCATACCCTCCACCTTCATTCCCACCTCCCCACACCCTCAGCGGCATCACCCTCTCCCACTCCAACCCCCACACTACATCAGACACAACAGCACATTATCACGTTAGACTGGATTCAATTATTTTTCTAATGACACACTATACTGTGCAAGGTTTGTTGAGCGAGGTGGAGGCAGGCTGAATAAGTGCGTGTCATTTTACCACTTGTTTACTGGTAAAATTGAAAGCGAGGTGTGTGTGTGAGAGAGAGAGAGAGAGAGAGAGAGAGAGAGAGAGAGAGAGACTATGTGACAGAAATATGATCATTAATCAGTGTGTATTTGTATCCGTAAGCCGTGTGTTTAATTCACCGGGTCGGTCAGGATCACTTGATGGTCGAGATCGTCAGCTTTTTACCCTCCCGGAAGGGAGCTGAGAGCTCATATAGTCCGATCTAAGGGCAAGGCTGTGACCTTCACACACGCACACACCCGTCCCCTTGCTCCAGAGGGACAGTAACCACCCACTTTGTCAGTGAAACTTTTCGCAACCTGAGCGAGGCGCGAACTCCCGTCCACCAGTTGGCAAGCGAGAGCGTTACCACTGCACCAGCGAGCGGTGTGTGTGTGTGTGTGTGTGTGTGTGTGTGTGTGTGTGTGTGAATATCCCAAACAAAAACAGCCTTGTATTTCCATGGTATTCTAATTTCCGTCTCATTACTACAAAAATCAACACACAAAACTTGACATAATTGCGCGACAACAAATGATCAAACACAGGGAGAAATTTTCATAGGAATTTTTATGCCTGCACATTTTTGTTTCTTTTTTCGTTTTCCTATGTCTCGTTTATTCTTTTGGAGGAACCAGTTCCCTTCTCTCTCTCTTTCTCTCTCAAATCCATCACTTCGCCCCGTACTCTCCTCCTCCTCCTCCTCCCCCACCCGAGGGAGACAGAGAAGGGGAGACTATTAAGTGTTATAATGGCTGGGATGTGTGTATGTGTGGGGTGTTTTTCTCTGTTAGGTTTTCCTTTATCACCTGTTTTTGTTGTCTTGTGTGTTATTGGGGACCGTTCATGACTCTCTCTCTCTCTCTCTCTCTCTCAAGTTTAACCTTATTATGTTTATACGTTCCTTTCTTCCGTTCCTTCCCTCCCTCTACCCTCTCGATCTCTTTCCCATATCACTCACTTCTTATTCCCTCTCCTTCCTCCTCTTCAGTTCAATTAATTTTGTTCATTAATTCCCACTTCTGTCTTTAGTATCACTTCCATTATATTTTCCTTAAGTATCAAGTTTGTTTTTCATTTTCAGTCTTTGTATTATATTCCCCTACCCTCCCCCCCCCACACACGCACACATTTTCTCCATTTATATTTTACATTCAAACTCTCTCACTCTCTCTCTCAGCCTTCCTCCTCCCTCTGTCACTCACTCACACTCGCTGGCTTTCACCCCCTCCCCCCCACCCGCCTCTTTGCCACGCACTCGTTCACTCTCTCTCACCTGCGACTCATTAAGCTCTCTTTCAATCCCAGAGATTCCATTAGAGCGAGAGATAATTGGGAGGGAGTCAGTCTGGCAGTAGTCTCTTTATATTTTATTATTTACTCATTATTATTATTATTATTATAATTATTATTATTATTATTATTATTATTAGCAGTAGTAGTAATAGTAATGATAATAATAGTAGGTAGTAGTAGTAGTAGTAATAGTAGTAGTACTAATAGAAGTAGTAGTAATTGTAGTATCAGCATCATTATTATTATTGATTCACTTATTCTTCCATTTTGTATTTTGTAGCTTTCCTCACTGATTAAATTTTTCTTTCACCATTTCTGGTATTTTCTTTCCACATCTCTCCATTTCTCAATGTTTATCGCCATTTTTCTCATGTTTTTTTTTCTTTCTTTTTCACCCCATTTTTCGTGCTGGCATTTTCACACCTTCTTTTTTCTATCTTTCCTCTCAGCCATTTCCCCCTCCCCTCCCCTTTCTCTTATCCATTCATTCCTTTCTTTTCTGCTCTCTTTTCCCTCATTCCCCTTTTCTGCCTTCCTTCCTCCGTCATGGCGATTCATGATCTAGTGGTTAGAACACCACATAGGCGGCCTGGTCATGTGCTTGAGTTCAGTATCTAATAGGTCACTGGAGGTATTTGTGTCGTGGTATGCTTAGATGAGTCCCCACTGAATGTACTTTATTATATTGACAGACGAAGTGTAGTATGAATATTCCTTCTGTTATATAATGTTAGATTTTGCGTTCTGCAATTACTGTAATATTTTCGTAATTAGTAAAAGTAAAGCCTGGCAAAATCTTATGTAAGCCTTCCTTTGTTACATGTATTACCAAGTACAAATGCATTTAACGCAAACTCTTGTTAAGCAGTGGCTCGTTCACTTATCTGTTTATTATACCAATCTGTAAACCGGCTTTTCATGTATAAAACTTTGATAGCAGTAGGAAAAGGTGTCTGTAATAGATAGTTACAGTTTTTAATCTCTGTGTTTAGGATCACGTATGTTGAAGACACGAAACAACCTGCACGAAAGTTTATTTCGATAAGTTTTACATTTGCTGTTTGAAAATACAGGATTTTAACATAAACGCTTCCATTGACTGGAGAAAAATCAAACTGATATTCAATCTTCCCTTTTTTGCTACCCACATGTTTGACTTACAGAAGATTTACGTTAGCTATAACCTGCCTGCAACAAACAGCCTTGAAAGGACCAGTAGCTCTGTTGCTGTTTGCTTTCCTTTGTACTTCTTTGCA
>NC_137016.1:45014021-45016521 GCF_032717465.1 Coenobita brevimanus | reverse complement strand
CTCTCAATGATAGGGAGCTATGTGTCTCCCCTCTCCCCTCCCCTTCCCTCTCCTACTCTCCCCTTCCCTCCCAGATCCCTTCTTCTCTCACCACCCGTTCCACTTCTTCCCTTCTGCACTCCTCCCTCCTTGCTTCTCGTCTTCCCTTCCATCCCCTCTCCTCTTCTCTTCTTCTCCCGGTCCCTCCCGCCCGACCTTACCCCCAATTTTCCTCTCCATTCCCCTCCTCTGCTCTGCTTTGCCCACCTCACCTCACGTCTCTCCTCGAATCTCTTCACCCCTCTCTGCTCACCTCTCTTACCTCCCTGCCATCTCACTGCACCTCTTAACATCATGCCACATTTCCCATCTCATTCAGACTATCTCCTTTCACGTTACTTCAGTCGTTCCATTCAACACACCTCTTTCACCCTCGTAATTCACCAAGTACCCTGTTGAACGCCTCGTCATCACCTCTCCAGTCCATTCTCCGTCACCTTTTCAGAAGAAATCACGTAACCTTTGACTTGCCCTGACCCTCCCCTTTTGTTTCCTCTGTAAATAATGCCTAGGTAACACAATTTACCTTTTCACTCAAGTATCGTTATCTTTTCATTAGCTCGGTCCTTGTCGCCACTCGACGGAAATCAGTCACCACTGACTTGCCCCCTCCTTATTTTTTCTTTTATATCCTTTTTGGTTCTCTCTCCATCAGAACCAATCAAATAATCTAATGCCTAAGCATCCTACTCAGCTTTCCTCAATCATATCTTCATTACCTCCGGAATCATTTCCCATCTCACTTCATACACCACCCTCGATAGATTTCAGTTTTTGTCCTCTTCAGTTACCTTCCTGTATGTATTGCATTGAGAAGTGCTTCAGTTTACTTTTCACTAAGCATCCTACTCAACAATACCCGAATACCTATTCGTTACCTCGCCAGTCTACTTTCCACCTCCCCTCCAAAGAAATTCGGCAGTTCCCTCATCGATTTTATCTCCTCCCTCTCAGAATATACTGTTCAGATATACTCGATAATATTCCTCACCAAGTATCCTCTTAACTGTCATCGAACACCTCTTCATTACCTCTTCAGTTGACTCTTCATTGCCTCTCAGGAAGAAGAATCACCTTTGACTTCCCCTAACTTATTCCTCATCAGTTCCCTGTCCATAAATACTATCCAGCTAAGCTCACAGAAACATTTCTTCCCAAGTAGCCTCTCATTTCTCATCGAACTCCTCTTTATTATCTCTCTTCGACCCTCCATCTCCCCTCGAGAAGAAATCATACTTCCCTCTACTCGTCCCATCGTTTTCGCTCTTTTCCCTTCTCTCTCGATAAATACCAGTACAGATAAACTCTTCCATTTATTTCTCACTCCCCCTTATTCAGTTTCTGCAATTTTCCGCTCTCTACATTTTCCCTCACAGAGTTCCCTTATCTTTCCCCATAAACTACCCCTTTTATCAATAGCCACCCTCCCCGTTCTCTATCTCTCCTTCCCTTTCCTCTCCATCTCCTCTTGTTTCCTCCCTTACCTCCCTCTTTCATGATTCATGTAATTCTTTACCGCCTAGCTTTATCTGTGAATTATTCTTTATATTTAGCTTTCGACCATTCTTTGTCTTCGTCTGTCGTTTTTTTTTTTCTGTTCATATTTCTCCTCCGTCTCCTATATCGTCTCTTAATTTCCCGAATCATCTGAGTGTTCTCTTACCGCACCTCTCACTCTGTGATTCTCTTGTTTGTTTTCCATCATTTTTTTTTTTTTACGTGTGCCTGTTTTCCCTCCTCTGTATTTCTCTCCCTCGCTTCTCTTCCTCTCCTCCTATTCCAGTCCCTTTTCGTTTTCTCCATTACCTTTTCGTGATTCGTCTTATTCTTTCCTACCCCCTCCTTCTTTCTGGAAAATCCCGTTCTTTCCTGCACGCCTCCTTCTGATGGTACTTTTAGTTTTTATTTCTCCTCTGTATTTCTCCAAAGTATTCTTATTCCACCCTTGTGATTTTTTTTTTATGCTTTCCTTTTTAAATTCTTTTTGTATTACATCAGTATTCTTGAAGATTCCTCGCTGTCATAGTAGTATTCTTCAAACTAAGTGGGCGAAGGTGTATGCAAGCCCCTAATTTCGGTCAGTCATATACGAAGAAAGTTGTGATTGCTAGATGTGGCTGGCCTGCATGCTGCGTTGTAGGGAGAGAGAGAGAGAGAGGGAGAGAGAGAGAGAGAGACGTTTTACTCTCCTCTTGTATTTCGCAAATTGCTGTCTGAAAATATAAGGCTTACTTCCACCCTTGTGAACTCTGGTTTCACCCCGTCGATACGATGACACTTTTTCATTGCATTCATGTTCTCGACAAACGACTTGATTCACTTAAGTAGAGGACCATCGTAGCGGAAGTTACAAGTTCCCATTAACCCCTTCACTGTAAGAGGCCCATTGTAATATTAAATATTACTGCCTCACGATAGTAAGAATGATATAAAAATGCATCATCATACTGAACGAGTTAAA
>NC_137016.1:44811521-45009021 GCF_032717465.1 Coenobita brevimanus | reverse complement strand
ACTTAAAGTGAGGAAGAAGATAACAGTCATGGAGGGGGAAGAGAAAGGTAGCAATGAGAGAGAGAGAGAGAGAGAGTTATCGTAGACATGATGGGACCTAAGCTTTCCAGAAAAAAAAAAATTAGTTTCTTGTCGTAAATAAATTTCTTTTGTGTTATGTCATATTTTCCAATCAGTTTCCTTCTCCTTGTTCTCATGCTTTCCACACTGTTTTCTTCCTCCTCCTTCTCCTCCTCCTCCTCCTCCTGCTCCTCCTCCTCCTTCTCACCTTCCTCCTCCTCCTAAACTTTCAGAGTCAATAACCCACAATTAAAGAACTTCCTGGATACCTATCCTCATCGCTGATCTTCCTGTTTTCTTCTTCCTCTCCCTTTTCTGTCTGTCTTTCTTCATTCATTCATTAATTCTTTTCTTCCCTGTTTTATTCTCCTCTTCTCTCCTTCGCGTTCTTTTGTCTCTTCTGTTTCTCTTTCATTTCTTACACATCCTTCATTGTCTTTCTCTTCCTTTGCCTGCTTTCTCTTCCGTCATTATCTTTCCTTCATTCTTCTTTTCTTCCCTTCGTCCTCCTCTCCCTTCGTTTTTTCGCAGGCTCTTGGTTCTCTAATTCTCTTCCTCTTCCTGCCTTCCTTTCTTCTCTGTCTCATCTTGCCTTAGTTTGCTTCCTGTTCTTGCCGTCTATCATTCATTTATTTTTTTCCATTTTATCTCCCATCATATACTTTCTCTTTCTTTCCTCATTCTTTTTTTCTCGTCATTCCTTCCTTCTCTTTATCTTTCCTTCTTCACTTTCTCCTTTCTGTCTCCCTCACCATTTCCTCGTTTCCTCCGCTTCTTATGTTCACTTCCTGCTCATAACTTCCTAATGGTTAAATCCCACAGTAATAAAAGGTTTCAAATCCCTGACCTCTTCGATATCTTGATCTCTTTTATCCATTTCCATCTCTTAACTTATACTTTCGTTTCACCCTCCTCTTCGGAATCTTTCTTTCTACGCTGTTTTGTCACATTTCTTTTTTTTCCTGTTTCTTCCAATGTTTTTGCTTCAGTATCATTTATCCCTTTTTCTTTTATGTTCCTTCCATTTTCGCATTTCTTCCGTCTCTCTGCCTTCCTTTCAGTCTGTTCAATATCTTTATCCTTCCTTCTTCAGTCTCCATAACTTTTCTTTCAAATCTTCTCTGTGTTTTCCCCATTTCCCTTTCGTATCCTCTCCTCTTTCTCTGTTTCCCCCTCACATTTGTCATTCTTGTCTTCTCCCTTTTTTTTTTTTTTTTCTTTCTTCTCTCCAGTATATTTCTTCATACCCCGTTTCTGTGTCTTTCTCACTTTTCTCAATATTTTACTACGTGTTTACTCCCTTCCCTTCAGCATCATTCTTCCTTCCTCTTTTCTGTCTCCTACTCACATTTTCCTCGTTTCTTCCGCATGTCCGAGTTCCCTTCCCGGTCGTAACTTCATGATGGTCATATTCCGCAGTTATAAAATGTTCTGATTGTCTCTGTTTTTCGATAATCTTCTTCTGCTGTAGCCTTTATTTTTGTTGTGCTGTCCGTTTCGCTTTGTGTGTGTGTGTGTGTGTGTGTGTGTGTGTGTGTGTGTGTGTGTGTGTGTGTGTTTAGCCCTACGCTGCCATGTCACCTTTTTTTTTCCTAATTTCATCTACTAACTTTTCCATCCACACCTGTAGTATTCTGTGTGTGTGTGTGTTTGTGTGTGTGTGTGTGTGTGTGTGTGTGTGTGTGTGTGTGTGTGTGTGTGTGTGTGTGTGTGCATTATATCCAACAAAATAATTAAGTGCTTCAAAGTTTTCTCAGTATGCAAATTTTATTCTGAATATGAGGGAAAGAGCCTTAGCGAAATTAGGTTACAGGGCAGCTGGAGGGAGTGAGGTTAAGGGAGTTAGAAGTGTTGAGCATCGAGAATTGTGGAAGAGAGGAAACAGGGTAAAGTGGAGGGAGTATGTGGAAGAGAGGAAAGAAGGTATGATGGAAATAATATATAGAATAGAAAAAAAAACATAAAAAAAACAGGGTATATTGGAGAGAATTTTTGTAGGAGTGGAAACAGGATATGCTGGAGGGAATCTGTGGAGGGTATATTGGAGAGAAGTAGGATACATGAGATGCTGGGGAGAGAAGCCGGAGAGGAAAAATTGAGAAGAGCAGGAAGAGCATAAGTTGATGGATAAAAGAGAGAGAGATGTAGAGAATGGAAGTAAAAGGAATAGAAAACAGAGAAGTAAAGCAATACAATATATTTAGGGAATAATTGCATAAGAAAAACGAGATATAAGTTTTCGAGATATAAAGGTAATGAGAAAGTGGAGAGGTGAAAGTTGAAAAAAAAAAAAGAAAAGATATATAGAAATTGCAGAAAATAATGTGTGTGTGTGTGTGTGTGTGTGTGTGTGTGTGTGTGTGTGTGTGTGTGTGTGTGTGTGCGTGCCAGCAAGTTATAAACAATTCACATGACACTTATATCCCTCTGAACTTTGTCTTCCTTCTAACTTTTCCAACCTTCCCTCCCCCCCCCATCCTCTCATCTCTCCAACGGGCAGGAATCGCCAGCTGGGAATTTTAAAGTCGTAATCGCGTTAGCTACAATTAGCGGTTGCTTAGTAAGGGAGCCGAGAACTTCTTAATTGTGTGGTATTGACGTCGCTAGTTTGAGGCGGACGGGGGTTGGGGGCGGACCGGGGGCGAGAGAGAGAGAGAGAGAGAGAGAGAGAGCAGTTGGAGAAATGATGAATGGAGGGAGTGTGTTAAGGAATTGGAAGAGAGAGAAAAGGAGAGGTGGAAAGAGAAGGGAAGATGGCAGAGAGAGAATAAAATGAGGGATGAGGAGAGATCAGGTTTTAGAAAACGTGCCTGAAGTGGAAGGAAGTGAAGTAGATAGAGATAAATAGAGAGGAAGAGATATGAGGAGATAGAGTAAGAGAATATTAAAATTACGTCATGAGGTGAGAGGAAGAGGAGGATGAGAGTCAGAGATGGCTAGTGAGAAAGTTACAGACTGAAGTAGATAAGTTGAATGACAAGGACAATGCGATGAAGGGAGGCTAAGAGAGAGAGAGAGAGAGAGAGAGAGAGAGAGAGGAGTAAGAACAGAACTAAACAGTGATGAGAAGAAAGTTTGAAGGCAGGTGGAGATTGTTGTTATTGTTGAGTAACTCCGGTCTGTCTGGCCGAGCAGACCCATCAGCCGCAGACAAGTAACCTCCCACAGGGCCGTCTCGTGCAGTGAACCGATGCTGTCTTGCTGTAGACAGCGAGGTGCAGAGAAGAGTATTGAGGTTTGGTTCCCACATTGACGCCACATTTGCATCTCTTCCTGTTAACTGGGGCACCTGTTAATTGGTTATATGGTTATTCCCTACCGCTGCAATTGGTTTCTTTGGTTACAGGAAACCATTAGGCTTGGCACTCGGTGTACAGCCATCTGAAGCCGAAAGAACAGAAATAAAAAGTGTCAGGAAGATGAGAAACAGGAAGACTGTACGGCAGACACAGGAAAAGAATGATATTGGTGAAAAAAAAATGTAGGCAGGACAATATCTAGTGGAAGGAGAAGCTGGAAATTGAAATCGGTTGATAAAAACAGAGGAAGTGAAGAATAAGTGAAAATACGAAGTAGGGTAGCAGAGAGAGAGAGAGAGAGAGAGAGAGAGAGAGTTTGTGTGGCCTCATTAAGACAGACGCACTGAAATAAGTTTTATGTTTCCTCTCCTTCGTCATTTTGGCTCTTAATTTATTCCCCGGAGTGGCTTAAGCAGGAGAGAGAGAGAGAGAGAGAGAGCAGATGAAGCCTCCAACAGAAAGTATATCCAACTATAACAGTAACTTACATGGAAATTGACGTAATACAATACGGTAAAATAAGGTAGGGATAATAAACTCCATATTGCAAGCGTGGAGAGACTGTGTGTATGTGTGTGCGTGTGTATTAGAGAGAGAGAGAGAGAGAGAGAGAGAGAGAGAGATGAAATGACTGAATTAAAGTTGTTGCACTGACGTGGATCAAAACAAATTTTTTCGAAAATTATTCGCGACATTGTTTTCTTATCAGTTTCCAGAGATATTCCTCAAAAATATCTCCCTTCTCAAGCCAATATATTATAAACTAAGAGAAAGTGTACGTTTTAAAAAGGTTTAGAAAGAGTTAAAACAAAAATTATAGGGCGTGAGAAGAAAAAAATGGAGTGAGAGATACGATGTCAGGGAAAGTTGGAAGACGGTGGAGAAATGAAGACGGGGAGAGGGAGATTTACGGAGGGCGATGGAGAGAGAGAGAGAGAGAGAGAGAGAGAGAGAGAGAGAGAGAGAGAGAGAATGTGCGGTAAGCAGAGGGAGTGAGATAGGTTGGAAGAGAGTGAAGGAGATTAGATGTGGGTTAGGAAAGAGAGAGAGAGAGAGAGAGAATGTGAGGTAAGCAGAGGGAGTGAGATAGGTTGGAAGAGAGTGAAGGAGATTAGATGTGGGTTAGGAAAGAGAGAGAGAGAGAGAGAATGTGAGGTAAGCAGAGGGAGTGAGGTAGGTTGGAAGAGAGTGAAGGAGATTAAATGTGGGTTAGGAAAGAGAGAGAGAGAGAGAGAGAGAGAGAGAGAGAGAGAGAGAGAGAGAGAGAATGTGAGGTAAGCAGAGGGAGTGAGATAGGTTGGAAGAGAGTGAAGGAGATTAAATGTGGGTTAGGGAAGCATAGAGTTCTCATATTTACATTCCTTTCTCTCATTCTGTCTCTCAGTTTGTCCCCCTCTCTCTCTCTCTCTCTCTCTCTCTCATCATCATCATCATCATCAGCCTTATACTAACCATCTTCCCACTTAATGATAGGTTAAATTGAATCCAGAATAAAGGACGGATAAAATACAAACTTAATCATTGATCATCAGTGTGCAGAGTGAAGTGGTCCACACGATCATCCACACATCATTCAAGTCCCAGTTATTCGGCCTCATTATAAATACCAACCATCTGCTCATATTATGTTTTATTTGTCTTTGTGGAGGCTCCTCATTTACACTCACAGACAGAGCCAAACCTTTGACGATATACTAAACCCTTGGCATATGCCGCTTCGTACATAATTTGTCCAACTAACTCGATTCCCATTTCAGTTTCCTTGCGTCGTCAGCTGCTGTGTTTCTTTGTCAGACACATGCCATATCCACCCACCTTCTTGTCCCGTCACGCCTCTGCTTACCTTCAAACTCACTCCCACATATCCTTTATGCCGCCATCTATATCCATTGCCTCCATATGACCATCTGAGCACACTCTTCTAACTTATTATCAACAGATTTTCCTATCCAATTAATTCTTGTTCTATCCGGCTTTATGTAGTTCCAGCCCGTTCCCTAATAATGTCATTGCCATTGCTCTTATTCTTGATGTTAGCTGATGTCATTTCAAAGTCTCACAGCCATACACTACTGTAGGCATTAACACACATGCATGCAGTCCCTATGATGTCTCCATACTATGCCTCGGTTAAGCCATTTGTTCCTTGTGCCCTAAATAGAGGAAGGAATTAGGCATTTTCAGAAGTTAATAAAGGGGGGGAACCTCAGAGTACGGACCATTGAGCTTCTCGACTGTGAGCCGGTAGGCTGACACAGGAACCTTGGTCACTGATGGGTTAAGTACCAAGGCCATCATAGCATCACAAACGTTTCTTCCTTTACGCACTCTACTCGAAACTTCCTTTGCACATTAACTTCTTATTTTTTCTGCTGCTTCACCGAGGTAATGGAACTCCATCATAAATTAGTCTCGCAGTTTACCATCATTTCGCACCGAGTCATCTGATTTCACAACAACCATCGTGTTACCCTACATCTGTTTGTAGATTTACTCTCAAGCCACGCCGTTCACAGGCAATCACAAAACATTGCATCAGTCTGCAAAGATTTGGCCGCCGTTATAAAACAACATAGCATCAGCTTCATACATCAGTTTTGAGATATGTCATCTTTCAACAATAATTACAATCCTCGTTCATCTTACCCTAGCCCGAATTTTAATTTCTGACAATTCCATCCATACATATACTGAATAGCTATGGGTACGTACCATTGTCTCGCTTCAACACTGATATTAAACCACTCACTAACACCCAGCTGCCGTTACACTTGCTTCACCACTGTCACAGAACATTTTTTCGGTATTCAGCATTTTTCCATTTACACCATCCATAAGTACAGTAAATCTTCCATAATCCTCTTCTGTTGTAATAAGCTGTTTCCAGATCTATAAATACCTAAGTGCCTTAGCACTCCTTCGTACATGCTTTCGTGACAGCAAATATTTGATACAAACATCTTCAACAGCTCGTAAAACCACCTTGTCGCTCATCAGACATTCTGAAATGTATATTCCTCTTGTGTCCAGTTATTCTTTTAATTGTCTTCCCTGCAATATTTAGCGATCGTATCCCACGATAATTTTTGTACTTTCATTTCCCCATTACTTTTATACAAGGTCACAACTGCGGCCGTGTGCCACTCCACTGGTAAAGGTGCACTCCTCGAAGACTTGTGGCACATTTCCAACAGTCCTTTCATTCCAATCCCTTCACTACGTTTTGTCACATCTGCTTGTACCTTATCAACACCTTGGACCTTCCGCTTCTCAAATTTCTTCAGAGTGTTCTTCACTTTTGTCAGATACACATTCTCATGCACCCATTCCTTCTCAAAGCATCACTAAAACCAATCATGTTTACATCCGCTTTGCTTTCACCATTCTCATTCATTAACTTTTCAAAATATCTTTCCATCCGCGCCTTGTTTCGCTTCCATTTGATAGTATTCTTCCACTCTCTTCCTGCTGCAGCTCCCCTCCCCCCCTTATGCACCCACTCTCCCACAGCTTGCCCCTTCCCTCACCCACTCCCACGCAACCCTTTGTCTCTATAACGTTTTCCTCACTTGATGCCCATTCTTTTCCTTTCGCTGCTGAAAATCCATCTCTCTTACTCCATCTCTCGTTCACTCCCTATCCTTCTCCCGTCTCTTCTTTTTCCACTCCTATTCCTCTCCTTCTCCCTTCTCCCCGCATTCCTCTCCTTTTCCCCTCCCTCTCCCCTTTCCCACTTTTCCTTTCCTATTCCTCTCCGTCTTCCTCCTTTACATTTCTGTTCATCAAATCCTTCCCCGTCCTTCTTCCTTCTCCCCTCTCTCCCTCTTCCTCTCCGTGCCCATCCCTTCGCCCGCTTCACCGCTCTCTGTCCATCCTTCTTCCTTCTGCACCTCCAAATCCTTCCCTCTCCCTCCCTCTCCCCCTCCCACTCGTCCAGTCGAATACAAATGGCCGAGCGATAAGGCGACTTTGCATGCGAATTTCGTCAGTTTTGTCCATCTCCCTGTGTGTGATAGACTTGAGAGGGAGAGGTGAAGGGGAGGGGAGCTGGAAGAAGAGAGGAAAAAGAGCAGGAGAGAAAAGTCGGGGAGGAAGAAAGAGAGCGAGAGAAAAAAAAGGGATGAGGGAGAGGGGAACTGGAGGAAGAGAGGGGGAAAAGTGGGAAAATGAGAAAAGAATTCGGTGAGGAGAGAAGAGAGACAGGGGAACACAGAGGGAAATGGGAAGGGGAGGAGAGCATGAAGAAGAGGGGAGAGGATTGGAGGAATGAGAGATAAAGTTGCGGAGGGTAATATATATATATATACATACGGGATGTACAGAGAGAGAGCGAGAGAGAGAGAGGGGGGGGGGAAATTAATGAGAAAGAAAACTGAGCAAGGAGAAAGAAACGAAAAATGAAAAAAAAAAAATGAGAGGGAAAAGATGAAGATGGAAAAAGAATGAACGGAATGGAGAGAAAAGTGAAAGTGTTAAGAGGGAAAATATGTAACAGAAAAAACTGAGGCAGGAGGAGTAAGAGAAGGAAAGAAGGAATTAGGGATAGAAGAGAAGAGGAGAAAACGATAGAAAGAGGGACATGAGAAGGAAGTTGTAAATAAAAGTGAAATAGGAGGAATACGGAAGGTGAGGGTGGGAGGGCAATAACATGCAACCTATACGAAGAGAAGGAAGTGCGAGATGAAAGAAGGGAAGAGGGAAATAAGAGTGACGGAGAGAGAAAGTTAAGAGAGGGAGAAGGTAAAACAAAGTTGAAATAAATGTAAATAAGAAAGGGAGAGAGAACCAAGGGAAGGGTGATAAGAAAGACGAAAACAAGTGATAGAAAATGGAAAAACTACGAAAGGAATATGAAAATTGTGAAGAAAAGGAGAAGGAAGGAAAACAGAGGGAGAAAAACAAGTGAGGAAGGGAGGGAGTGAAAGGATGAGCGTGCACATGGGGAAAAAAAAAAAAAAAAAAAAAGCCGGACAGAAAAACTTGGGCTAAGTATGAAAAAATGTCCTGTTTTGTGTAGGGAGGAAGATGTGTGGAATAAAAGATGGGAGAGAAAGAGGGGGAGGGGGGAAGGGTAAGGAGAGGAAGAGTCAGAAGATGGAGGAAGTAGGTGGACGAGGAAAATGTGGGACATGAATAAGTGTGTGTGTGTGTGTGTGTGTGTGTGTGTGTGTGAGAGAGAGAGAGAGAGAGAGAGAATATAAGATGGAAAGTTTGAGGAAAAAGAAAGAAAATTAAAAATCTTTGATAGTTGTCTTAGAGGGGAAAGAGATGGGAGAAGGACAGAGCACAGGGACAGGAGGGAAAAGATCGAGTGAAAACGGCAGTCGAAGAAAAGGAATAAATTTGGAACGTCTGAGAAAAGGGAGAAAGAAATTTAGGCTTCGCGTGTTTTTCTGGATAAGGGAAGGGGAGAGGAGAGGAACAGAGCAGAGGGAGAGCGGGAACGACCGAACTAAAAGCAGAAGAAAAAAAAAAAAAACAAATTGTAAAGATTAAATTGGAGCAAAGTAGTGGGGCAATTATACATAAGTAAGGAAAAACTAACAAATACCCGGTAAGTAAAAATATATATAACATCCTGTACATTAGCCAAAGAGTAAATGAAAACAGATAATAATAAGTAAATACTCTATGTGAGCCAAATAAAATCAGTACAGTAGCAAAAAGTAAAAAGGAAAGTATAAGAACAGTAGAAAAAGAAAAATATACAGTTGACCTAAAAAAAAATACCAAATTAGTAAATGGGACTAGATTAGAAAAGAACAGAAAGAAAATGAACAACAGGACAAAAAAAAGTAAAATATCCCAAGAGTAACTAGAAACAGCTAAGTAAAAAAGGAATGATAAAAACTGAACAATAAAAAAAGTAGTGGCAAAAAAGTCGATGGAAACGGAGGTTAAAAGAGAACAAAACCCGCAATTTTGCTGCTTTTGTCTGAGTGGGAAAAATGAGAACGACGGAGCAGAGCAAGACGGGGAGAAGAGAGAGAGAGAAAATTAATATAAATGAACACAAGTAGTAAAGACATAGCAAAGATGGGAAGGAAGATAGAAAATTACATGTTTGTGCATATTACGTGAGAGAGAGAGAGAGAGAGAGAGAGAGAGAGAGAGAGAGAGAGAGATGAAACGGTATCAGTTGATTGAAAGAAAACAAAGGTACCCATGCAGAATCAAACATTAAATGGAAAATGAAACCCAGAGAGAGAGAGAGAGAGAGAGAGAGAGAGAGAGAGAGAGAGAATAAAATGAGGGTGTTTCAGTGAAGGAAATGAGGTATTTATTTAAAAAAAAAGAAGGAAAAGGAACAATGGGGAAAACAACGACCTATGTAAAACAGTAAATTGATGAATGAAGCTGAAAGGATAAATATGAACAGACAGGCGAAAGAAACCAGTTGGATAATAGGAAAGGGAAGGAAAATAATGTGAAAACAGTGACTGCAGTAAGCTGTGCTGGAGTACAGAATCAGGGAAATTAGGGAAGTGGGGGGAAGAGGAGGAGAAGGTACAGCGGAGATAGGAAGGAACAGAAAAGTAGAAAAGTCGACAAGGTAAAGAAGTGAAAAAGAAATTAATGAAAGCAGGACAAAAAACGGAACGCGGAATAAGAGAGGATTAAGAGGAAAAGATGATATAGGAGGAGAAGGAGAAAGAAGAGGAAGATTAACAGCGGAAATAAGAAGTAACTGAAAAACTGAACGACAGTGTATGGATAGAAGTTTAGGAAACTGTGAAAGAAAACAGCAAGGTATCGTCGGATGAAGAGAGAAGAAGAAGAAGAAGAAGAAAAGAAGAAGAAAATAAAAGTTAAGGGAGAGTTTGGATTCAGGCCTTGGAATTGAAGGGGTAATGGAACGGGTGGTGAAGGAAGTAAAACGAATTGTGGAGGAAACAATGAGATGAGGAAGGAGCCAGCTTGAGAGAGAGAGAGAGAGAGAGAGAGAGAGAGAGCGGGGGGGAGGTAAGGAGGAGGTGGGGAGGTACGCAGGAGGTAAGGGGGTGGGAGTGTTGTAATATATTTTTTGTCTGGCACAGCCCCTAATCCTGTGTCTTGGCCTGTTACTTTTTTCTGAGGATATTGAAGCTCAAATGGGTTTAATTTTGGCCGCTGGAGGAGAAGAAGGGGTGGAGGGATAGGAAGGGAGGGCAAGTGGGGTGGCAGAGGGATTCGAGAAAAGATGGAGGAATGGAGAAAGAGAAAGGGAAGAAGACTTGAACGTGTGGAGGGCGATGTGGAGAGATAGGAGAGGAAAAGGACAGTTTTAAAGAGCGTGGTTGAGAGAAGCAGAGAATTTGGATAGATAGTGGGAATAGAGGAGAAATAAAGGGAGGGAGAGGAAGGGAACAGGTTGAGGAAGGGAAGGGGAAGAGAATAGGAAAGAAAAATTGTCAAAGAGAAAGAGAAAGGCGTATGTAAGTAGAGACTTCGGGGAAGAAGAGCTGTGAAGGAAAACATGGTGGGAGGAAGACTAATTTGGGAAGGGAATAGAGAGAAAAAAGAACAATAAAATTAAAAGATTTGAAGAAAAGCGAAAGAGAAGTAGAGAAGTCGGAGGAAGGAAGAGTTGACGGGAAGAGGGAATAGAGAAGAGATGACGGGAGTAGATGGGAGGAGGGAGAGGGGGAAGGGGAAGAAATAGTGTAGGGGATTACATTATGGGAGAATTAAATACAGAGTGTAAGGAAGGGGAGGGAACAGTGTAGGAGGAGAAGAGGGAGGATGAAGAAAGGTGGGGGGGGGGCAGGGAACAGAGGAGACGGGGGAACAGAGTGTGACGGGAATGTAAAGAGCGTCGTCGTGTGAAGGAATTCGTTTTTGAAAGTGTTTCTTTTGGTGACCAGATATTGTGGCTGGAGACGGAGGGAGGAGGGAGAAAGGAGGGAAGAAGAGCCAAAAGAACAGAGAAAGAAGGAATGTAGGAAGCTAGAGAAAACGGGGGTACAGGAGAATGAAAACAGGAAGGGAGAGAAAAGATAGGCTCTGTGATTACTGGAGACAGATACATACACATATCTTATGGTTCATACTTGGTGTCTCGGAGTTATATATTAACAGAATGGCATCTATAATTCCCAAACATGAGCACTCAGAGAGTGTATACATCTCCCAGGGCAACTTCATTCCCTCTTTTGATCATGACTTTTGACATTTATTGGTCAGTAGAGTATTTTATTCACTCGTATGATGGCCCTCAATCATTATGTAAAAATTTGTGCATTTATATGCAACAGTTTTTCTAGACAGAAAAACATACCAAACTCAGAATATAACCTCCATGCTGGAGGTAATTTCCGAAGTTTTAAATATGCGAGAAAAATTAAGGCTTCTCATTCTATAAACCCTCCGGCATTCGACCGAACTGAAAACGGAGAAGCAACACTTTACTGAACTGAAAAGACTGAAGGGAACTATAGGAGTGATAAAAAACAGCTGCTTACTGCAGCGACTGCTAGTAATATGATACCACACATACCGGTAATATATATACAGGGTGTAACGCGACGTATGACAAAAACTTACACCAATGATCTATCATATAATTCTGAGTATATTTTGTTCTATAAACATGCTCTCTGCGACCCCAGTTCAGTACCCAGCATTCGGCTGTTTTGTGTAAAAGCTCGTCTCTTGCATGCGCCATTGGGTGAGAGCTTCGCAGGGCGACGGGAGACGAGTATTATTAGCTTATACTGTACTATACATAAAAATCCCATATCCTATCAGTACACACGAGTTTTAAGAAGAAACTTTACGTAGTCTATTGATTCTTTAACATCAAGTCATGCATTCATGCAATTCTTTTGCACATATCGACTGTAATTAAGGATTAAATTCAAATTTTATGGCTTGCAAGGGAGTAGGGAGGGAGGGAGGACAGGTGGTGTGTTGTTGCCAGTTATGTAATATTTGGTTTGTAGGATGTTGCTACCAGCATTATCATAACACCCACAGCTCATTTAGTGAAAAAAAAACGTATTCTAAAGGGAGATTAGCCTCACTTTAAGTCAGGAAGAATTTTATTAATCACAATTTTTCTGCTGCAAGTAAACGTGGCGCCATTGGGTATCTCCACCTGTGTTCCTCTCTGCAGCACATCATCGCAGAATCCGTAAAAAAATACACGATATCTGCATATTCTTCACTGCTGTACGTACGTGGCATGCTGTTTCATGAACATGGGAAGCTGAACCCGGTGTACAACAGAACGCGGAGAACAGTATTTAAAGTATGTGCCTCCCCTGCAAATGTTCCCGTTCAAATGACACTGGGCGCAGGGTTGCCAAGACCTTATCATCAGTCTCGCTAGTTTAGTCCTGAAAATTTGCTAGAATGTCGCTAGATAATAAACACTGCAAAACATCGCTAGAAAATACGATAAAATCTCTAGAATATCACCTAAAATGGCAAAAATATCCAGAATGTAGCTAGATATCATGTTGCCAGACGTTAGTGCCGCAAGTAGAAGCAAGAAAATAGGTCTAGCAACATAATCGTTACATTGGCAATCCTGTATCACTGTTCTCACGTCAGCATATGAATAAAATGGTGCCACGTTTACTTGCAGCAGAAAAATTGTAATGAATAATAATATTACTCCTGACTTAAAGCGAGGCTAGTCACTCAGTATGGTAATGTTCTTTCACTGAATGAGCTGTGGGTGTTATGATAATGCTGGTAGCAACATCCTACAAACCAAATATTACATAACTGGCACAACACACCAGCCTGTCCTCCCTCCCTCCCTACTCCCTTGCAAGCCATAAAATTTGAATTTAATCCTTAATTACAGTCGATATGTGCAAAAGAATTGCATGAATGCATGACTCGATGTTAAAGAATCAATAGACTACGTAAAGTTTCTTCTTAAAACTCGTGTGTACTGATAGGATATGGGATTTTTATGTATAGTACATTATAAGCTAATAATACTCGTCTCCCGTCGCCCTGCGCAGCGCTCACCCAATGGCGCATGCAAGGAACGAGCTTTTACACAAAACAGCCGAATGCTGGGTACTGAACTGGGGTCGCAGAGAGCATATGTTTATAGAACAAAATATACTCAGAATTACATGATAGATCATTGGTGTAAGTTTTTGTCATACGTCGCGTTACACCCTGTATATATATATAGAGAGAGAGAGAGAGAGAAAGAGAGAGAGAGAGAGAGTGAGAGTATCAACATCCCTCAATGCACACACTGTATAAGTCCACATATATTACGCAACTGTGTGTTCAGTCAGTGTATATCGTGTTCTGTGAGACTGAATAAAAAAAATATATTATGCTCAGCCCATTGGCATGTTCTATTTCATTCTTGCTAACACCACAGGATTTTGCTGTACTTGCGAAATTATATTTATTTTCAAGTAATTGGGCCCCATTAGTACAAGAGGTTCTTCCAGAGGTAAGAAAAATCGTCTGGAGGTAATTGTAATGTACTAAAATATGGCGTCATCGTAATGAATGGGTTGAAAAAGGAAAAGGAGAGTCGAGTCCGTAGGAAGGAAAGGCTTTTTGTCTGTCTGTCTGTCTGTCTGTCTGTCTCTCTCTGTCTCTGTCTCTGTCTGTCTGTCTGTCTGTCTCTCTCTCTCTCTCTCTCTCTCTCTCTCTCTCTCTCTCTCTCTCTCTCTCTCGTACATTTTTATTCCCCTGCCATTTCTTTTTAGAGCCAGACATTCTTTTAATTGAACTTAAATAATCTTTAGTATTGTGTTCAGTCAGGGACACAAGTTCACTTTCTGTACTATTCCACTCTGTTTCCTTTTCTGCCTCATCATATCAGAGAGCATCATCATGTGAAGAGAAACATACCAAGCCTTCTTAGGAATGTTTGCGAGCCGAGAGAAGCATAACAAGTCTCTTTTAGCTAATGAATGTTTGCTAGCGTAGGAAAAGAGCAGCAGAAGAGGTGATGTTTTAGTGTAACTTTTTTCCAGTTTTACAGTGCATAGAATATGATCAAAACGTGACATAACTCTAATTGTGCAGGCTGTCTTCTTAATATGTATAAAATCGTGTGAATATAAACTGTAATACCATGGACAGGTTTCATGGTGGTGTTATTATTTAGACTGTATATATTGTAACTGTTGCCGTTGTGGATGTAAACCCTAAATACATATAATGGTGAGGATGTGTTCTTTTTATTCTTTATTACTTTGTGACTTTAAGGAATGTAAACGTAAACACCTTGCATGTGTGCACTCAATTATGCTTCAATTTTACGTATGATAAATTGTTAAGACTTCAATTCTTACTATATTATAACAGCATCGAATGCACTTGTACACGCATTGCATTACTTCACAAAATTTCTTGTGATATTGTGTAGGATTTAATATTTTCTGCACGATGACTTCCTGTTCATTTCTCCCTGTTATCTCCAATGTCATTGATTTTTTTTAGAGCACCTTGGTAGTGGACGTACCCCTTCAGTTCAGAAAGTATGTCCTAAGTTTGTTCTAATCGCTTGGAGATGACAAGAATATAATTACGTTGAAGGGGTTCAGTTACCCTATTTTATAATTGTTTTGGCTGGATATTTTAAATGATCTCATTTTCTTCGTACAGTTTTATTCTTATTGTATTGTTTAGACTATAAATTTTAATTATTCTGTAACTGTAGAGAATGCAAAATTATACACCGACTGTGCATTATGCCTCTTATGGTTATGTCTTTTATACAGTTTTACTCCAGGTATCACCAGACGATTATTTTTTTCGGCCGAGAGTCAGTCACATAAACATGAGAGTGTTGTTAGTGGCACCCTTAACCCTTTCATGGTCGGGCCAGATTTTGTACTCAGTTCCAATTCACATCAGATAATTTTATTCAGCTTGGCATGAGTGATGAGACCCCACGAGTGTAAATACCTCTCACGGTTCTGCTCTCTCTTACAGATCAACAGGAGAGGAGGAGCTTGGCTACCTGGCAAAATATTCGTGTTAACATCCTTCCCTGTCCACCTGCTCTGTCCGTCTCAGGTAAGGACACATGATGTTTATATTTCACATCGTAGGAAAAAGTAAAAATAATATTTTGTACTCGGTCCATTGTGTGTGTGTGTGAGAGAGAGAGAGAGAGAGAGAGAGAGAGAGAGAGAGAGAGACTTTTTCCAGGATTCGGCATGACATCCCGGCGTGTTTTTACCTTAACTGTACCTGTGTTTTTTGCCTTGGCGTATTTGTATTCGTGTGTGCCCGGTGTTGTACAGTGGATGCTGCTGTCTGCCTGTCACTGGCCCTTCCCCTGTGTCACAGAGGTAGTGTGGTGGTTCTGCCACACACACACACACACACACACACACACACACACACACACACACACACACACACACACACACACACACACACACACACACACACACACTTCCACTTGGGGAAAATGAATAATAACTCCGGGTCGCGTCCTCCACTTACCTATTCCAAATACACACGAATGAGCAAAATATCGCTATGTAGGGGTTACATATCCCAGACGCATACAGTAGCTCATAATGTCCCAAGAAAATTAACCCCTGTCATGCACCTGATGTATTTTCACATGCTGTCTTTTATTCTTGCCATCACCGAACTAATTAACCTTGACGTCATGAGGGAAAAGTTGTATCAAACCCACCAGTTCGTGAAGTCTCTTCTGTGGTGAACAGACTTTTTTTTGGTGATGGCTAGAATGATATGAAAAGAAATAATTTGGCCCCGGATTGATGGGAATTGCTTCTAACTCTTTCAGTAGTTTTCGTTTTATGTCTTTAATCGGTGACGTATTATTTAGTCTATTATTGCTACCTGCAGGTGATTGGACGCTGCTTCAGAGAGACATATAAAAGTTAAATGGGGCTGGATTTAGCCTTCGTTATCCCTATGAACACTGAAAGTTTTTCATAATGTAGAGACATTATGACAAGTGTGAGAAAGAGATGAAAGGAAACACAGGTGAAAGAAAGATGAGCTTTATTTCCAACTAGTTTCGCCTGTGGCTTCTTCAGTACCGCTGAAGTTGCCACAGGCGAAACTAGTCGGGAATAAAGTTCACCTCTCGTTCACCCATGTTTCCTTTTTCATGACGTTAGTTAAATCGTCTGGAGGTCGCAAGAACTAATTGGAAATACACAGTTGGACAGAAGCGGTAAACTTGAACATAATAATGAATAAAAAGGAAAGCCGTCCTCGGGCTGAAAGAGTTACGAAAAACACACAAATCCAGAAAGCCTAAACGTCTCTTGGTCACCCCTTCCCTTATCTCGTCTAGAAAAGACTAAATTCGTTTCCAGAATCAAGATAGAAACAATCCAGAAAAATAATATATAAATAAAAAAACCAAAAACTTGTTTCACCAACAAGAGTTGATAGAAAAAAATATGATAAAAAAAATACAGAATGTTAGTGAAATATACATACTGACAAAAAGAAAATAATGTTATCCTGTCCAGAATGTGGATGGATGAAAAAAAAAAATAAGTGATATAAATAATATAGAAGAAAAGAAAAGAATAAACTTCTCACCAGGTATAAGGTTGAACTGAAACAGGTATGAAATGACATGTAAATGATACCAAAAACAAAACAACATAAGCGTATCTAGTCCAGAGTACGGATGGATAAAAGAAAATATAACAAAAAATGAATAAAAAAAAAAGTTAAATTTGATCGTATTGGAAATAACAAGAAAAATCCACAATAGCAGACTCGTATCCTTCCCGTCTCCCTTCCAGAATGAGGATGGAGAAAAAATGAAATAAAATCCGGTGTGTTGTCCATTCCAAGGGCTGGCGAAAAGGGGGGAGGGGGAAGGTATTCTGCCCGATTCTGTGTTTACAAATATTCTGTACCGAAAACTGTGCATACGTGTTTATTCTTTTTGCTTTACTCATATATGTATATTCTGCAACACAACAGTGCCAGGGTGAATTTTAAAGTAAGAAGATATAACAAACAGAACGATATCCGGTAATGGTAAACTGATAGCTATAGAGACTTTTTCTGTATACTTGCTTATTCTTGTGTCTGCTCATATAGTTGCCTAACACATTAAAACAAAATGAATGTATATTACAAAGAGCCTGAGACAAACTAACGGTTTCCAGTTGTACAACACTGGCACAGGGACTTGTTTGGCTTTGGAAACATATAAGACTGGTAAATATTTCCTGCGTGTGCCTCCCCTCCGCCTGCATTATTAGTTATGAATATGGAGATTACGCGTATGGGCGGCACCAGCACAAATAACACCACACATGAATACCAGAACACCCATTACAAACTGAAAATGTAATGAACACTGGACACCCACTGTTGTTGTTCCATACACGCTAGGTTTTTGCCGGGTAGTTGTTATTTGGTTAGTTTTATATTTAAACACAATTTTGTACTGTGGAAAGGGTAGCTGTGTGTTTCTATATCCTGTCACTGTGGCATTCCTCTTGGAACATGAATATATTTAGTTTAGTTTGTATCACTTGCTTCATCATATATGAAACGTTCACATTATTGGATTAATAACACGTTCGGCAGAAAGATATTTAGTAATTTATTATGGTTAACGCCAGACGATTGTATTCAGTTTGTGAGAGACTCGTCAAAGTGATAGTAGGCCTTCATTGTTTAATATAAGACATTCTTTTGGCATAACTGAGCGTACGAGTGGTGTGTAGTTACTGTATATATTATATCTGTATAACTAAGAATATCACCATCTTATCTCATGCTCAGACTTATATACCGTACTAGATCATAAAATATCGATACACACTTGTAAGAAACAGTCTGACGCCATTGACGATTGGCGTTGGAAAATATCCGATGATACTACCCCATGTTGGTCGACCAGCTTTAAATAAGGATATCATTATGTCAGTTGCTTGTGACATGACCTGGTCAGTAGTGTTATATGCATTCTCATGTGAACCTTTTCATCTACTGGACGCATAAGTGTTATACTCAGGCTGTGAGATTTGGATCAGCTGAGGGAAAATCTTGTAATCAGAGAATTCAGAACTGTGTGGATTAAACTTTGAAATGCTCGAATTTCCTCATCTGACTCACATATTTAATTTTTCCTTTAATAGAATATCCAAATGCATCCACGACTGCAAAATATAGAAAAGAAAATGATGTCATCGTACAACGTTTAGTATTACACCTAATTAAATACTCCATTCGATTAGGTAGAAAATCATCCATGGAGATCTGAAAACAGTATAGCTAAACACTGAAGTGCATATTATATGTTGATAATAGGCTTTCTTACGAAATCATAGTTCTGTGTTTGGAAAATATTTCAGAAATGACTTGTTCAAACTAGAATGTATTTCTAGACTTACCACCAGATTTTGTTGCAGATGCATTTGACCTAATGAAAATTGAGGTGGTTGTGTTGTATTAAAACTGCTGAGATGAGATGCTGTATAATTTTGGTGCTGGTAATTTTAATTATATATTCGTTTTACTTTGAGAAAAGTAGACTTAGCAGCGCAGATGAGGCCCAATGACCCTTCATTTATCTGCAGATATTAATATCGTGTTATGTCTGTGTACTTCTCTTACAGTACGAGTGTATCATATATATATATAAATGGATGGAATCATCATTTTCAGATTTATTTTTTGTCGGGGAGGAGAAGGAGAGTTTTATATATATATTTTGCTTATTTATGTATTTTCGGGGGTTATATAAATATTTAGAGAGAGAGAGAGAGAGAGAGAGATGAATCATGAGAAAAAATAAATGTGCGGCAAATGAAGATTAAGTAAGAGGAGAAAAGTTTGGTCAGGGAAAATGGGGTGAGGCAGAGAGAGGCGGGTGAGGCAAGGAAGGTGGAGGGTGAGGCTGGGAGGATGGGGTTGAGGCAAGGAAGGTTGAGGGTGAGGCAGAGAGGATGAGGGTGAGACAGGGAAGGTGGAGGGTGAGGCAGGGAGGATGGGGGTGAGCCAAGGAAGGTTGAGGGTGAGGCAGGGAGGGTGGGGTGAGGCAAGGAAGGGGGAGGGGGAGGTAAGGAGGGTGGGATGAGGCAAGGATCTTGCATCTTTATCTCTTTTCTATCGCTACTTCAATGGTCACTGCTCCTCTGAACTGTCTGCTTGCATCCCTCCACCTCTACGACGGGCGCGTAGCACCCTTCAAGCAACAATCTCTCATCCTTTTTCTGTCCAGCTGTCTAATGCAAGAGTTAACCGTTATTCCCAGTCCTTTTATGCAACAGGACAGCTCTGGAACTGTCTTCCTCTGTCTGTATTTCCTACTTTCTATGATCTCCAGCCTTTCAAACGGAGTGTGTCCAGGCATCTCGAAATGAACGGATCTTGAATTTGGCTGTCTTTTGTATTGTTTTTGTTTCTTCTTGGAAGGAACGGTTTGCGGGCTCCGGCCTTTGGTTCCTTTTTTCTTGCATTAAAAAAAAAAAAAGGAAGGCGGAGGAGGAGGCAGGGAGGGTGGGGGTGAGGCAAGGAAGGTGGAGGGTGAGGCAGGGAGGATGGCGGTGAGGCAAGGAAGTGGAGGGTGAGGCAGGGAGGATGGGGGTGAGGCAAGGAAGGGGGAGGGGGAGGCAGGGAGGGTGGTGGTGAGGCAAGGAAGGTGGAGGGTGAGGCAAGGAAGATGGAGGGGGAGGTAGAGAGGGTGGAGGTGAGGCAAGGACAGTGTCGTTGCACAAAGGAGTTGGGGTGAGACAGATGGACGGGGAACAAGAAAGAGAAGGCGGGGCAGAGGCAATAAGAGTGGATTGAGAAGGACTGAGTTAGACTAAATACCCCACTCCGTCTTGCTGAGAATTTCCAATAGGTCAGCATTAAGGCACAGGGAGACACGGATGGTGAGCAGGAGGAGGAGGAGGAGGAGGAGGGAAAGAGAAAGGAAAGGGAAGAGGAGGAGGAGGAGGAGGAAGAGGATGAGGAGGATGAGGAGGGCATTAGGGAAGGGGAAAGGGAAGAGGAAGAGAGGAGGAGGAGGGGGGAGGAGATCCGGAAATGAAAGAGGAAGAGGAACAGGAAGAAGAGGAGGTGGGGGGGGGAGGGACGATGATGGCGATGAGGGTGGGGAGGAAACGGAATTAATTTGAAGTTGTGCGGATGAAATAAGAGGACTGTAAAAAGAGGAAGTGTATAAATGAATAATAATACAAACTGTAGGAATGGAATAAGCATTAAGGAAAAAAAAAAAAACTAAATCCGTGGCTGTGAGTGAGGGAAGGATGAATAGGAAGTTAATGGAAATGAAGATAAAGTACGGTAGCGATATGACATGAACAGGAGAAGAGGAAAGAGGTGAGAAGTAATGTATGTGAAAGAACTACGGAGAAGGCAATAAATAAATACATATGATTTGGTTGATTGGAAGGAAAGAAAGTAACGGTGTAGAATTAATAGACGAGCAGCAATAAGTGAGTAAAGGGACTTCACCTAAAAAAAAAAAAAAAAAAAAAAAAGCTTAGATGATATAGAGGAGAGGAAATCATACAAGTAAATAACCTGTACGATGAGTAAAATATTAGAAAAAAGAAAAAAAACGAAAAAGATTTAGGTAACAATGGAGGAACTAAAACTGTAAATAGATGCAGATCGAGGGAAGCTAACATGACATTTCACGTGATACTCAAGTTTACTGAAAGCAGAAAGCAGAACTGAAAAAGAAGGAAGGGAGTATCCTGTAGCGCAAAGGCAACAGTTATAGGCCCTCTCAGTACAAAGGAACGTTCCAAATCTGAATGTACTCTTATTAGCCTGGCCGTCATGAGAACACAGGAACTATGCTTCAGGGATTAGTAAGCCAGAAGCACAAAAAGTAATTAGAGGAAACGCAAGTGTAGTACGACAAAATCAAGTGGGAATACTTTTTAACATAACGATTTAATTATGGAGGAGGGAAACGGAGGAAAAGACTAACACGATGAAGATGAGGAGGGCAAAAGATGACTAGCGTTTAAGTGACGTTGAAGTTGGTGTGTGTGTGTGTGTGTGTGTGTGTGTGTGTGTGTGTGTGTGTGTGTGTGTGTGCCTACGTCCCGCCTACCTGCCTGTCTGTCTGTTTCTCTGCCTCGTTGCCTCTCTGCCTGCCTCTCAGTGTACCTTCCTGGTGTACCTTTCTGCTTGTCTGCCTCTATATCTGCCTGCTCATCTTCCTCTTTGCTTGTCTCCCATCTTCTTTCCTACCTGCCTACATCTCCGCTTGCCTCGCACATGCCTACCTGCCAGACCTCTTGCCAGCCTTCCACTTTACTGCCTATCTGTCTGCCTCCCATCTGCTTAACTGCCTGACCTTATGGCTGCCTCCAACCATACTGGCTCTCACATTGCTGTCTCTCGGTCTTCCTCTCACCTTCCTCTCTTATCTTCTGGTTGCGTCCCATCTACCTACCTCTTTGCTGGTCTCCTGCCTGTCTGTCTCTCTGCTTGCCTGCCTGTCTTCCACTCTCCTGCTTATCTGAATGCATTTCTGCCTCACTGCTTTCCTGTCTGCACCTCAGAATTCCTACCATTTATTTACCTGTTTGTCTCCCACTTGCTTACCCTTTTTCCTGCCTTCCTGTCACCTCCCTGCCTCTCATCATCTTGCCTGCCTGTGTTTGTCTGCCTACTATCTTCTTACCCTTCTGCCCACCTCTGTCTGTCTCCCACCTTGCAGGATCTCTAACTGTTTACTTGACTCCCTGCCTTCTTCTCACCTACCTGACCTAAATGCGAACCAGCCTCTCTGTCTACCTGCCTCTACCTACCTCCCACCTACATGTGACTCTACCTGCCTGCCTCTGCTTACCTTCTACCTAAATACCCCTCAACCTACCTGTCTCTAGCTGCCTCCCACTTACCTTCCTCTCTACCTTCGTGTCCCTGCCTACCTACTCTACTTGCCTTCCTCTCTACCTTCGTGCCCCTGCCTCGTACCTGCTCTACTTGTCTCTCTTGTTTTCTGCCACTGATTTGCCTCTCTTCTTGCTTGCTTCTTAACCCGTCTCTCACATACTTGCTTCTTCCCAACATCGCACCAGCCTCCATGGTTACCTTTCTGCCTGCTACTTCACTTACTTGTTTCCCACCTCTCTTCTCCTCTCCCACCTCCGTACTTGCTACCCACCTATCTACTCTCTGCCTATCAGCCTACTTACCGATCCATATGCCTGCCTACCGGCTTACCAACCTATTCTATATTCACGTGAATTTCCATCTTTCTATACATTAACGTCCTCCTTCCCCTCTATAAACTCGTATTCTGAATTCTCTCCAGTACTGCCTACCTACCTTCCAGATCAGTTCTTTGCCTGCCCTGTAAACTAAAGAATCCGGTCTACCTTCGTACGTACCTACTTACCTACTCTAAATTTCTACCTACCTGCATACCTCGGAGTTCCAACCTGCCAGCCTGGTGCCTCACTGTAAACAGACGGCGTAAATAATGGTGTGTGAGGGTGTAATTTCCGTTAATCGATTTACCTAACCACATGTCAACCTTTCTACCTACTTACCTGCTGAAACTCTCTGCTTTCCTGCCTACTTTACGACCTACATGTTTAGCCTACGTGCCTGCATGGTGCCAGGGAATGAAAGCATAAACCGCGTTGTTTGTGAGTGCAATTTTCTTGTGCTTCTACCTGCCCTACCATCCTGCATACTTACTCCAATTCCTTACCTGCCGACCTACGTACTTACCTACCTTGGCGTGCCTGCGTGGTGCCTGGGTGTAAACAGACGGCATAAACCCTTGTGTGTGTGAGGGTGTAATTTCCTGCCGCAGCCTTGTCAGGCCGCCTCATAGAAACCCTTGTTGACATTCCAGTGAAGACTAACCCAAAGTTCCTTGTTTATGCCGCGCCTTCCACGCTTAATGAAATTTGACTCGGCGACCTTCCTCCCCCTCCTGCTTCTGCTCCTCATGTTGCTACTTTTTGTTTCTCACTCCTGCTTCTTTCTCTTCCTGCTCCTTCCGTTTCCCGCTCCTCCTTCTCCTCCCATTTGTTGATACATTCTCTCTATCCTTTTTCCTCCTTTCTCCATCTTTTCTGCTCTTCGTCCATCATTCTCCCACTCCTGTCGCTACTCTTTCTTCCTCAGCCATCCTTCTCCCGTGTTTTTCTCTTCCTTCTTCCATCTGATTCCTGCTCCATCGTTTTCCTTTATTATTCTCTTTCTCACTCTGCCACATTCTACCCCTGCTTCTTCTTCCTCGTCTTATTTCTCTCACCCTCATCCACACTCCTGAACCTTTTTCCCTCTCGCTTTCTTCTTTTCTTTACCCCCGCCCATTCGTCTTCCTCTCTGTTTCGTACTCTTTCTATGTCTACATCTTTTGCCTCCTTTTCTCTTTGTCCTCATCCCCCTGTGTGTGTGTGTGTGTGTGTGTGTGTGTATGTGTGTGTGTGTGTGTGTGTGTGTGTGTGTTGTCATCACCGCTTTCCACATTTTTTTCTTTTTCATTTCTTTTCGCATCGCACATTTCCCACCGTAATTCCTCTTCTGTACTTCGCTTTCTAGTCATAGTTACCCCTCCCCCCTCCTTTTCTCTCCTTTATTCCGTTGTATTTTGTTTTCTGTCCACTTTCCCATTCCTGGTTGTTTTTCTTAATATTAATTTTTCTCTTTCTTCCTTCCTCCTTATTTTCGTATCCTTCTTACTTTTTCCTCCTTTTTTTTTCTTTACCTTTTCTTTTACTCGTAGTTTCCTGTTTTTCTGTCTCTTCTCGTAGGTTACACTTTTTCCCTTGCAGTTCATTTACTTTGTATCCGTGACCTCCTTTTGGTCCTTGCTTCTTTCTTTTTCTTCTCTCTTTTTTCCTTCATTTTCCCCTTCCTCTTTTCGTTCTTTTTTCTTCCTTTACTCCTGTCTTCTTCTC
The DNA here is from genome assembly GCF_032717465.1 of Coenobita brevimanus. Lineage (NCBI taxonomy): Eukaryota > Metazoa > Arthropoda > Malacostraca > Decapoda > Coenobitidae > Coenobita > Coenobita brevimanus. Next base: position 44,984,840 of record NC_137016.1, on the reverse strand, counting down.
CTCTTTCTTCCGTTCTTTCTTCTCTCTCTGTCTCCTCTATATTTCTTCTTTTCTTCGTGTTTTCCGCTCTTAACCTCTCTTCGTCCTCTATCCATTCCCTCTTCCTTCTGTTTCTCATCTTACTTTTCCCCTCATTTCCCCTCCTTCCCACCCTCTTCTGTTTCTCCTCGGTTTCTGTTCTTTATTTCCGCTTTTCCTCGCCTCTCCTTATCCTCTTTCGTCAGGTCCCTCTTCCTTCTGTTTCCCCTTTTCCTCTCTTTCGTCTGTTTCTCTTCTTTCACCCATTCTCTGTCGCCTCTAATTCTTGTCCATATTTCTTCTTCCCCGCTCTTGCTCTGCCATCCTGTCATTCTTTCCACTTCTTTCTTACTTGGTTTCTTCACTCTCTGCTCAGTTTTCCATCCTCCACCCTTTCTCTTTTCTGTCTTTTACTTTCCATTTGTAGCTCCTTTTCCTTCTTTTTTCTTTCGTTTCTTCCCTTCTTCTGTTTCCTCGTCCCCTTCCGTCCGCCGACTATCTTTCTTTTCCTTTTTTTTCCTCGCTTTCCCCCCCTTTCCTCCCTTTTTCCTTTCCTTAATTTTTGTTTCCCATATTTACCTTTCTTTCCACTTGCCTCCTTTTTCTTGTTCCGTCAGTACCCTCTCTTTTCCCTCTCTTCCAGTTACCGCCCTATCTGTGTTTTTCCCGTCTTCCCTCTCCCCTCTTTATCCTCTTGTCACTTTTCCCCTTCGCTCGTCTGTCTTCCTCTACATTGCCTCCTCCTCCTCCTCCTCCACATTCCCTCATCATTCTTTATTCCACTGACAGTCATACCTCAACACGTCTTTTTATTTGATTTGATTTTTTTTTTTTTTACCTTCCTCCCCGTGTCCATTCGCCGTCAAATCATGTCCTCTCTCGTCATTTGTCTTTTTATTCTCTCCTCGTTTCTCAGGTTTTCTTTGTCCTCTCTCTCTCTCTCTCTCTCTCTCTCTCTCTCTCATTTCAGTATATAGCACATTCATTTTTTTCATTCGCGGGTATTCCTTTTGTAATGTAGAGGGCGGGGTTTGATTCATATTGAATTATATTTTTTACTTAATTTTTGCTGATTTAAATTTATTTAATATTACTCAGGGCAGACACTACGAGCTGGAGGGCTTAGATATAGTACCCATCATACCTTCACAATTGAGTGAATTCATAAGTCGAATAAAATCATTTTGTATTAGCAAAAATGAAATTAAAAATGTCGTGGAACGAAGGAGATTAATCTGTTCCTCGTATTTTTTAAAATTTATTGAAGGACATTTTTTATATGCAAGGAAGGAGGAACCAAAGGCCAGGAGCCCGCAAACCGTTCCGTCCAAGAAAAAAAAAAAAACAATACAAAAAAGAATCATGTGTACCTTAGTCTTCCTGGAGAAACCAGTGCTGGCTCTGGGAGGTAACTGATCGTAAGTTTGTGAATAAGGACCCGGAGCGCCTGTCCCGTAACCCCTGTGATTTCAGTGTCTGGATCGTACAGTAACTTTGAGGCGAGGTCTCTTATTTGGGGACGTCATCGTACTGTAAGAGTGAAACCTTACGATAACGTCTTGTCTTGCGTATTCTTGCTGCTGCCAGACGGTTGTATAAATTCTTGAAGATCACTGCAACTCAGGGGATTAGGCCCAAACTTTACCATCCCCCTCATAACCAGGGGCCTCTCCTTACCGGAGCTAATTGACTAATGAAAGTAAAACTAATATTTAAGAACACGTCGTCGCAGCATGAGTTAATGACAATATGTAGTTTTTTTCGTTGTAATAAACGGAATACCTGGCAGTCATTAAATTAACCCTTTCAGTGTGGTTATATACACACCATCGAAATAAGTATCTTTACGCAGGTAATCGATGGTCGAGCCTAATTGCTGCTCGCGTTTTTTTTTCTTTTCTTTTTTTCGTAAGGGAAATATTTCTGAATGATAATACATTTCATATGTTGTATAAACTTCACGGTTTAAGAGGTTTTCATAATAACAGCAGGCACACACGTAAACTAGAAGAGAACAGAGATTCTTTTGAAAACGTTCGTCACGTGTTTCACAACGTGTGTATTTCTATACCAGCGCTCGTTAGAAGCGAACAAAAAACAGTAGATTAAAAGTCAGGGTCACAGGTAAACGGTACTCGAGCAGTTTTGGCCTGATATGGACCAGAGTTGGTGGAAACGCTGAGGGTCAGGCAAGGATGGAATATTTCAGTTTTGAGAACAATTGATGTAAAGTCAAGGTCACAGGTAAATGCAAAATGTTCAGCCCTTAATTCATCTCTAGGACGCGGCCATTGTAACTTTGAGTCGTCTTCCTTTTTACTTACTCCTTCTACCTTTAGACGATTATATTTAGCTTCCTCGAGGTCTGTTGAATTAGAAGGGTTAGATCCTGCCTTAATTATTCTCTTCAGTCCAAAAGATTTTTCCTAAGTATAATGAGCTTAGGGGAGATAATCCGAACACGTGATGTTTGATGTGACCTCCATGATCCTCTTCACAGCTGTGGTACTTTCATAGGCCAAGAAAACAGTCATGTGTTAGCAAAGGTAAATTAGAAAGACGTTCACCTTTGTGTAAGAGTTATTTAGCCCTTATAATGGTATTCCCAACGTATTCAGTTCTCATTATATGAATTCCAGCACGTTTCCTAGATTTTCCGGGGTATTCTTTACGAAGCTTTTAGCTCTGTCTTGGGAGGAGGACATAAAAATAAACTTGGGAAAACGAGAAGGAAAACTTGATAATGAAGGGAAAACAGGCAAAAAAACAGAGGGCGTTTAAAAATGTCTTGGAAAAATATAGGAAGTTTGGAATTTTGTGTTAATTAGCACGAGGTGGAAAAGAGAGAGAGAGAGAGAGAGAGTGAGGATAAAAATAATGGGATCTCTTCTCACTAAAAGTGTTGTAGTTAAGGGAAAATGAATTCCCTCGCACTGAATAGGTTAACACTGCCTAATAATGCACCTGTCTCGCTGCCCGCCTGCCCTCGCCCCGTACATTAAAATTCTGGGGATAGTTTTTGTAGTTTATTCACCCCTTTGTTACCAAAACTGTTTATTTGCAAGTCCCGGTCTGGTTTTTGCAATTTATAATCTAATCTGTTAAGGAGACCATTTATCTGAAAAATTTCGGGTTGGGTTTTGCAATTTATAATCTAATCTGTTGCAGAGTCCATTTATCCGGCCATAATATGTTAGGGAGACCATCTATCTGGCCTTAATATGCCTGGTCACGCCCATATTTAGTCCACACTCCGCCCTGATTTACTCGGCGTCTCATCCGACCAGATTCTGGGTCGCTAAACGAGAAAACATCATCATTAGGACGTAAGAATGGGGCGGCAAAATTAACCTCGACGTGGAACCTGACTAAATTGCTGCTGAATGCATAGGTAAGGAAAAAACATGAGATACCGCAGAAAATTAAAATAAGGATTAATTAAACAGACAACGAAAGGAGCAATAAATATGCAGTCAGAAGAAGAAAATGAAGAGAAAATGAAAGGAAAGGATAAGGGAGTAAGCAGAATAAGAGAGATAAAGGAAAAGGATAGTAAATAAGAGAAGTATATACAGTAAAGTTTCCTCTTGGGTGTGGAAACATACATCATATTTTCTTAATCCCTGACCAAAAAAAAAAAAAAAAAAAAAAAAAAAAAAAGGCTTCATCACGCTTGTTCTGATGCTGTCCACGAGGTTGGTTTCAAAGGCTACCGATACCAGCCTTGCCCTGATCCATGCACTTTTCACGTTTCTGTTCGGAATCATACTAAATCTATTCTTCGATTTACAGAAAACAACTTTCCCCACTCTGTATGCCCCAAACATTTTAGTTCAGCTTCTTATGGGTTCTTCTGGCATCTTTACCGAAAACCTCGCCAGTAAAATTACTTCTTCCTTTTTCCCTCTTCCTTTCCATTCAAGTGGCAGTATTGCTGTTTCTTCCACTGATAAAGCTAAACTTTTTTCTCAGACTTTCTCCTCATAATTCTGCTCAGGACAATTTCAGTGGTAGTCCCCCATCTCCTCTGCCCTTTAATTTTGTCGTACTTGTCATTAAAATTTCTTCAAAAGATGCACTTTCTACCCTCAGTCAATACTAACAGAGTGTACGGTTCTGATGAGGTTCTCATGAACTGTGCTTCCGTGTTGAATCCTTGCCTAGGCAGACTCCTTTGCCTTTATCTGTCATCTTGCACCTTTCCTTCTGTTTGCACTATTGTGTCCAGTTGTACACCTTTCTAACTGTCCTCACTACCTTTTGTTTTGCATCCCTTCAATCTGTCTGTATCTTTATCTCTTCGTTGTAGGATACCTTACCACTCTACGCACTCTACCCATCTATCGCCCTTTGTACCTCTCTCCTCACAGCATCTTTGTATCCCCTTCAGCATCGTTCTTTCCTTCTGCGTCTGTCTCCATCCTTCTCTGTTCGTTACACATTTACATTTTCCTTCATCTTTGCTTTTGTTTCCCATTCTACATCCTCCTGTGCTTGTAACGCCTCCTTCAGTGCTCCCTCCATCAGCCTCGTCCTTCCCGTCTGTCGGCCCATCTACATACGTTTCCCTTCTGCCTCTCATTCTTCATTACCCTTCTGCCTTTCATTCTCCATTCGTCAGTCATTATTACACCTGGCTTCCCAGTCTCGCAGTTCTGTCTTTCCTCTTGTCTCCCTCTGTACATCTTTCTTGCTTTCTGCCACTTCCTCCAACCTTCTCTCTTCGCTACACCCTCTCACCTTCCCTGTCCACCTCCATCTTGTCTTCCGTCTCCCTCTCAATATCTTACTCTCCCCGCCCACTCAGTAATATTACTCTGTTATCTCATATCTTTGTCTGCCCTCTCATTCTCCATCATCACACTCCCTGGCTTCCCCCTTGCCTGATTCCTCATTCCCTTTCATCTGCCTCCCTCCCCTCTTTCCATTTCTCTCTCACGATTCCTCGTACCTCTTCCCATTATCTGCTCTCCTCCCTCCATCAAACTTTATTTCAAGATTTTCACCATGAATATAACACACTGAATAAAATGAAGTCTGTTCAGTTTATTTTTGCAACTCCAGATAGTTATATTAATCTTAGGAAGAGTATCGTATTGAAAGAGTTAAGCAATATTTGGTTGCCTTATAAGTGCGTAGGCGTCTTTTGGCATATATTTTTGCTGCTCCAGGCGATATTATTTAACTTGGAGATCACCCGCACAGAAGAGTTGAATCATGTAGCAAGACCAGGAATAAAGCAGATAAAAATGTCTGTGTACAAAAGGGGTTAAAGCTAAAAGTGTCTAATACTTTTAACTGTTTATATATACTTATTAGTAAACTTATTCGTTGCTACGGACTCACTCATTCTGTAGATATTTTGATCTAGATAGCACCATGGGATTTTGTTCAACTGAGATAAATTCCAGTAGCCAAAGGGTTAAAAGGTAAATGGAATTCGGTCCTGCACCAAATGTTCCAGGATTATCCCTTTATTACGATGACGTGTCTTTTTCATACAATTTTTGCCATGTCCAGACTAGCATATTCAGCTGAGGAGAAATTTTTTGAACCGGAGGAGTCAGATGTAGCTTTTATTAACCATATTACTGACTGGGTGTTTTCCTAAACTGCGTGAAATCGTATTGTAGCAGCAACAATAAAAAGAAATTAACATACTCGGGCTGAAGGGACAACAGTGAAATAATGGTTAATTCATGTATATTTTGCCCAGATATGACAAAGGAAGGCTGAGATAAGGACCAGTCAGTGTAATTTTTATTTCTTTTCGTAAATCCTCAAAATTACCCATTAAACAGAGTGAGTGAGGGCAAGAAGAGCAATCTCTCTTTCATTCTGTTGTAAGTATTTAAGTATTTTTACGGATTAGTCAGCTTCCTTTAATAGTATCTTAATTTTTTTTTTTTTTTTACACAGGCTTCTGTCAGTCACTCAGTAGAATAAATTTGTGAAGCGTTGAATTTAATGAAGAGCGGGAGAAAACCCAATCTTGAAGTAGTTAATTGTACAGATATTAATACTTAGGTTCCTATGACTTACTTTTAGTTGAACAAAATCTGTTAAACATTAGTTTGATAAAATATAAGAGCACACGACCATATGGAATAAAGTATGTCAGTACTGTTCTGTGTCCTGTATAAGTTATGGCTGAGAGAGAAACTGTCGAGGAAAAAAGTAAAGGTAGTGACGGCCCTTCTTTTGTGTACTATCGGCTGCACAAGTCTTCGTCTCCTCTCCTGTTGTTTCTCTCCGTGAGCTTCGAAAGGATGGAAGCAAACGGCACTAATGACAGTGATCCGTAGCTAGTCATCATTATCGGTCGCTGCGGATTCAGGAGACTGATTCAGCTTCAGGAAATTCTCCAACTCATGCAGTTCCTCCAGTTTGCCTCACGTAACCTCTTCAGTACGATGACGGCTCTTTCTTTTCATTTTAATATCAGGCCAATTTGTTCGGCTAAGGAACGACCAGCGTGACTAAAGAGAGTAGAAACGCAGCCACACCAACAACAAATTTACCTTTTGTTTCCCTTTAGTTACGATAGTTCTTTTCTAAACTGAACACTCATACCTCCCTGTTTGTATACTCAGTGTTTAAATGAATTTAAATTCATTTGTTATGCCAAGAAATAATCAGAGGTTCAAGAAATAGGGCGTTAGTACAAAAGGGCGAATAATTTCTCGGTATTTTATATTCTTTTAAACTCATCTACTTAATAATGGATGATGTTGTTCAGCTAAAAAAAGTTGGAGCGAGTTATCACCTTAGGTACATATTGCTGCCTGAATCATCTCCCCTTCCGACATCGTTTTTCTCCCATGTTTTCCTTCCCATAATTTTTCATATCCATCTCCCTATTGGACCTCTGACTTTCTTACTTTGTTTCTCTCTCACGCTTTCTCGTTCTTTATCTTTTTTCTCCTGCCTCTCTGTCTCTGTCTGGCCTGGCCTGCCCCTCCCAGTGCTCATAAGACATTGTTTAGGAAGATAATAGGACAGATACCGGCCCTAATTAGGATCTGCAGGACGTCCTCTGTCTCATCACATTCCTCTGCCCTTTACGTGTCCACTTCTTTCCCAATTTCTCTTATATATCTATGAATGCCCTTGTTTATTGCTTCCTGTAGTCTCTCTGTCTGTCTGTCTGTCTGTCTGTCTCTCTCTCTCTCCATGTTATCTTTTCACTTCTTGGTACTTTTTCTCTCTCCTTGCCCAAGCATTTCTTTGTCTCAATTTTATATGTTTACCCTTTTCCAATCATCCCTTTATTTGTTTTGTCTCTGTCCTTCATTACTACACCCTTATTATATTTTCTGTTCTTGTCTGCTTGTCTCTACCTCTTTTTTAACTACTTTCTTCGCGTACCGGTAGCTTAGTTTCTGTCGTCATTCAGTCTCCTGTGGCCTTTTATTTTCTCTGTGCCTGTGTCCATGCCTACCTTCGTGTTTTATTGTTCCTGTGGCCTTATCAGTTATTCTTTTATTAATCGGTCTGCTGGTCTCTTTTTCCTTTGGGTAGGATCATCATTTCTCCACCCTGGTTGTACCTAGAACTGATATACACACCTGGAATGTAAAACCACGGTTTTGTGTTGTAGTGTGGGGGAACGTTAGGGTGCTTTCCTTGTCAGTCACACGTCCATGTTTTTGTTACTGTCTTGTACACACAGTACACACACAATACTTTCCACACATACATTCGCCCCGACACTTGTTCCCTGTCCTGAAATTCGCTTCTCATTTCAGTTTTCTTCTGTCCCCCTCCTTCCTTGCAACTTCGCGATAAGCCTCACAACATACTGAATGCCCTCCTTTTCATGCATGCTTGCCACTGTCCAATACATTTACACTTGTTTCTGATTTTAGCCCACTTTAATTTTCCTTTTCTTTATCTCGCATGCCCAGGTGTCGATGTCTGTCTGTTGAACTGTGTATCCATTTTTTTTTTTTTTGCCTGTAAATCCACCAACATCAACTTCTGTACTTTTTGACAAAGAATGTTGTAATATTAAAATTTTCGGTGGTTGCTTTAAAATTTTGATGTAATCTTCTGTATTTTTTTTTTCTTTTTCCTTTTTTTTTTTTTTCTTTTTACACTTCTCTCTTCCCGCTGATAATTTCTGGTCTCCCCTCTCTTTCCCGGTCGCGTCTAGAGTCTTGGATACGCCTGTGTTTGAGAGCCCAAGTGTTATTCTGAATCGCACTGAAGGATCTCATTTTGATTAGCATTTTCGTTCTGTGCTGCACCGAGGTAATTTTTCTGCCCTGTTCATTCCTTTTTCTACACTGTTGATATTTTGGGAAAGTACGGTAAATTTTGTTTCATGGGTGTACGCTCAGTCCCTTCAGTTCTTTGACGTGTTTTACTTGTATTTTTCTCTCTCTAAACCAGAGTGTTTATTCAAATTAGGAGAAATTTTTTGAACTGTTGAGGTTAGATACAGACGCCTGGTCTCGTACTGTAGTGGGTCAAGGCATGGGGACCGTAAAGGTTTACATGGGAGCGATGGGTAAGGTTTAGTGTTCATTTGATGCCACTCAGGGTCAGTGAGGTGGTCACCTTTGCCTTAATTGTTAGGACTGAACAGCCTAGCCCCGGACCAATACGGTATTGATAGGGGAAAACAGGATTGTATAATGGATGGATGGAGATTAGGTACAACGTTCATGTACCCCTTCAGCGCAAGAGGACTCTCAGTTACTGAATATGATCATCTGTTTGTAGTAATATAGAATGTGTACGGCATAAAATACGTCATCGAAATGAAGTGGTTAACCCATTCACCCCGATGACTTTTTCCGATTATTCTTTCCACCTCCAGATGATCTCATTTAGTTGGGGAAAGCCTTTCTATATGTATGGTGATAAAGAAGTCTGCAGCTGATTTATCTTTCCCTTAGTTACATACACAATCCCTTCTTCAGTATACTCATTTATTCTGACGTGGGCTAAAATTGCCATTTCTCCATCTTAAATACTGATTTGTAACAACAGATTAATTGGAGTATGATGTTAGCAAGGAAGAAGTGCCGTGGAAAGGATGTACTCGTTGAGCCGTAGCACTGCCATTTTCTGTCACAGCTACGTGAAATATTCTGCAAAAGGACGAAAATCTAAGCAAGTTAAGGGAAAACGACTACAGAGTTGTTAGTCTCTTCATTCTATCACCTTGCTCGACGTCTCACCCTCACTTCCTCCCTCCTTGTCCTCATCCTCTTGATCCTCATTTATCTCTAATTAGCACAGGTCTTGTTCCTTAAATCTCCCTTACCTCTTCCCCTTCCCTTCCCTTGCTTGTCATTTTATCAGCGCACTCGGTTTATCCCACGCCGTGTTCAGATCTCTACTTCCTTACTTTGGATGAGAGAAAGAGAGAGAGAGAGAGAGAGAGAGAGATTGTTGCGTTGTTGCGCTGTCCTCGTGTCTACTAGGTGTTACTTGATTTTTTGTATGTTATTGATGCAGTTCTTATAATATATATACTGTAATAATAAGCTTTTTATAGCTTAAACTATGAATACGAACCAAATATAAATTCTCTCTCTCTCTCTCTCTCTCTCTCTCTCTCTCTCTCTCTAATTAAATTTGTACGAACTTGCCTTAATTTGGCCGCCTTACCTCCTTTCCAGCTCACCTTTATCTCGCTCATGCCTGCCTCCCCACTTTTTCCTCCCTCATAAACTCCCCTCCCCAACACCAGTCCCCGCACCCGTCTTAGCGAAAATAATGAAGGGAATTAGTGGTTTGGGGAAAATAACTCAGAAGCGCCCATGACGTAACTTGGCCTCCTCCCCGGTAGTTACCACGTATTAACTCTGCCACAGCCCGTGCTGGGAGGGGTGAGTAAGGGGAAATGGGGGAATGGGGAGGGGGGAAAAGGGGGGGAAGCGGGAAGGAGGGAAAGAGGTGGAAGGAGTAGAGTAGCGGAAGAGGGAGGAGAAGGGGATGAGGGAAGGGGAGATGATGAGGGGATGGGTGGAAGGCATAGGGAAAGGCAGGGGAGATGATAGAGAAAGAGTGACCAGGGGACGGGGTGAGGAAAGGGGGCTGGGGGAGGGAGGATAGGATATAGGAGGTGTAGAGCCTAGAGAAAGGGATGGGAAAGGGGGTTGGGGAGGGGGGATAGGATATAGGAGGTGTAGAACAGAGTGAATGGGATGAGTGAAGGGGGTTGGGGAGGGGGATAGGATAAAGGGGGTGGAGAACATAGTGAAAGGGATGGGGGAAGGGGGTTGGGGAGGGGGATAGGATATAGGAGGTGTAGAACATAATGAAAGGGATGGGGGAAGGGGGTTGGGGAGGGGGATAGGATATAGGGGGTGGAGAACATAGTGAAAGGGATGAGGGAAGGGGGTTGGGGAGGGGGAGGGGATATAACAGGTGGAGAACATAGGGTAAAGGATAGTTGATGTAGGTTAGGGGTGGTAAATGATTGGGGAAGGGGCTGAGAGGGTCATAGGAGCCTGGGAGTATTCAGGGTCGATGTACCGGTAGGGGGTAGAAAGTGAATAATTAAATGGCAATAATGAAGTAGCGAAGATGTGTAAAGATGGATACGAGGAGAGACAACAATAAATGGGATGAGCTTGTATTGAGGATGAAAAGAATGATAAAAGATGGAGGATAGAATGAATTGCGAGGAATGTGGAGCCAGGAGCACTTAATATTATTATTGCGATGAACATAAGGAAACAAAGGATAGAGGTTGGAATAGCGGAAGAAGATAGAGAGGATAGGAAAGGTAGTGGATGAGGAAGGGAATGGGAAGGGCTGGAAATAGAGGAACGGGAGAGTACTTCTGAAATAATAAAGGCGAGTGTTTGTTTGTTTGTTACCTATAAACTCGGCTCCCTTAGGGTCTACCCCCATATATGATACATATTCTGAATCAGTATGATCCAGGGAGTGTTTTGGTTTATAAACTTTTTGGCTAGTATCATGTATATATATATATATATATATATATAGAGAGAGAGAGAGAGAGAGAGAGAGAGAGAGAGAGAGAGAGAGAGAGAGAAGTGGTTCCTTAATTCATACCCCATTCCTCCCCTTCTCCTCCTCTTCCCTCACCCATCTCCCCCACTCAGACCTAGAACTACACTTTCATCATTGTTCCCCTCCCACCCCCCTCCCCCTCCCCTGCCCTTCACCAAATTCATTCCCCTCGGCGTAAAATTGATTCTGATTATCACCTTCCACACTCAGGTGAGAGAGAGAGAGAGAGAGAGAGAGAGAGAGAGAGAGAGAGAGAGAGAGAGAGAGAGAGAGAGAGAGAATTGTGCATCGTGCAGAATATAAAAAAATGAGTACCGGTAATACGGAACGCAGATAATTAGAATGTGACAGAGAAAAAAGAAACGGCGAAAATATAGAAAATATAAGAAAGGTAAGAATAAGTAGGTGATAACAATGTGGTGTCTGGGAAAAGGTTAGTAAGATAAGAAAGCAGTTTGAAAGGGGCGATAAGCAAATGAGCACCTGCACTGAGATAGAGAGGTAATAAGTAGGTATATAGGAAAAAGAATTAGGGAACAATGAATGAGAGAAAGTGAAGAAATGCAGTGAAGAGACGATGTGTGATGGCAAGAGAGAGAAGATAGAAAGGAGGTATGATAAGGAATAGTGCAATTGAGAAGGAGGGAGGGAGGAACAGTGACAGGCAGGCAGGTAGACAGGCAGGCAGGCACAAAGAGAGAGAGAGAGAGAGGGAGAGAGAGAGGAGAACAAAAAAGAAGAAAGTAAAGAGACAGGTCCAAGGAGAGCTGGCAGACAGTCGTAAAGAGAATATGTCTCGCGGGAAAATTTAAGGGAGGAGAGAGAACGAAATTTTGCATCCCTTGGAATTGTGTCTGGGAGTTTGTGGTTGAGGAAAGTGTGTGTGTGTGTGTGTGTGTGTGTGTGTGTGTGTGTGTGTGTGTGTGTGTTATATGCTCTTATGTTTGTGAGTTTGTGTTTGTGTGGCTCCGTGTATGTTTGTGGTCGCGTGTATGTTATGTGTGTATTTGTACTTGTGTCTGGTTTGTAGTGGTAAGCCAGCCTGTGTGTGGGTGCTTGTGTGTACCATAATGAGTATACCTGTTAGCGTGTGCGAGAATGCATGTGTGTAGGCATGAATGTCGTTTGTTAATATACGAGGTGTGTGACGGTATGCATTGGGTGATGGGAGGGGAGTGGGAGGAGAGATAAGATAGTACCTCTCTCTCTCTCTCTCTCTCTCTCTCTCGTGTTGCCCTTGCAGCTCCAGGGTTACTGACATGGTGTAGGTTAATGAGATGCCTAGCAGATGTGTGGAAGTGTTGACGGAGAGAATAGCGAGTAGTATATAGAGACGAATATAGAGTAAACAGACATTAATTGAGAGGTAGCTATAGGTAAGAGGCGGTAGATGTTTAGGGGAATATATCTGTCCATCTGTAATACTGTACTTCGATATCTGTTTATAGATAATGAAAGACCACTGCTGGGAAATATAAACACACACGTTCATCAGTCGCGTACCTGCATTGTGCCGGTATAATCATCAGCCAACATAACATTCAGCCGGTACACCCCTCAGCTGCATTAATGTCCAGAGAATTGCAAGTAAAGTGACCAATTATTTTTCCTGTGTGAAAAAATAATAATGGTAACTGAGAAAAAATTTGGTCTGTGGTTAGGTCAGATCACTGTCGGTCCATTCACTTAGGTCATCGGATGAAAATACTAATAATCCTGTACATAACAGGAAAATAGTCCGAAGGCAAGATGCAGTAGTGGGGAAGGAAGTAAGGTATAGAGGCACATTTTATACGTCTATGAGGGAAGGTAGCCAAATTATAGACCATCAGGTAAAAAGGCATTCAGAAATATAACATTGTTAAAAGGTACTGTGGCTGGTAGGTAGCGGTAGGAGTGAAATATATGGAAACTGGTTAGTTGATATAGACGGCATAGTGGCAGGGGCCAAAATACAGTTGTCTGATGAAGAACTGGTTAAAAAATAAAAAAATGTAATCTGATAAAGGAAACTGCTATTTTAATGCGTGTGTGGATATTAATAAGAAGCTAAGGTGCAATACTAGGGAGGGAAAGAAGCTATTGGGGCATATTTTATAGGTGTAAGTATATGGGGTAAAAGAGTCAAATTATAGACAGCCAGGTAAAGAGGTATTCAGGAGTGTTATAGATGAGTCATTATTCAGTGGCTTGTGGTAGGGACTGGTAAAATATATGGCGACAAGTTAATATAGGCGACGTAGTGGGTAGGGGCCATAGTAAAGAGTTATATATGGGATGTTCAACCGTGTAAGTATAGACAGGGATGCAAAAAGAAGCGGAAAATGCATGGAGGATTAGGGAGACGGTAAAAAGGTAATGGTACAGCTTAAAGAACATTTGGGTAGCTACTTTAAATATAAAACTATAGACTGGAGAAGGGCTCTAAATATTAATGGTGAAATATGTTGCTTTAAATATATAAGTATAGACCGGAGAATGGTAAAAAATATAATGCTGAGAGATATATATATGGCTTCCCCGGGACATGCATATAACAGGGAGAAGGACAGTGATAAGATGCATGCTGGACAGATATATAGAGTCCACCTAAAGATATAAGCGTAGGGAGAGGGAAGGTATAAGTATAGGAAGGGACGTATATAGGCGTACTTAGGGCAGGTAAATACAGGTCGGGCAGGTGGGTAGGTATGATAACACAGGTGCTTATTGAAATTTAGATGACAAGGGGAGGGAGGGTCAGCAGGTTTTAGGATGCGCGTGTTGGGTGAGCAGCGGAGGCGGGGAGTTTATAGGAAAATTAATGAATGGGTATGCACGGGTAATGCACGGGGGGAAAGTAGACGCTGGAGGTATATATATTTTTTCTTTCTCCTTTCTCCTCCGGCCTGCTCTGTTCTTCCCTCTCTCTCTCTCTCTCTCACACACACACACACACACACACACACACACACACACACACACACACACACACACACACACACACACACACACACACACACACACACACACACACACACACACACACACACACACACACACACACACACACACACGCGAAAGATTAGGATGTTAACAAATTTTCTTCCCTTATGTTAAGTGAGAGAGTTGGGCTTGGCTGTTTAGTATTAGTCTGTTTGCCTCTTATCATTTAACTTTCATATATCACAAGAAGTATGTCAGCCACTTATATCAAGAATATTTTAGTAAATTTAAAAATATCATAACTTGAACTGGTCTTCTCTTCCTTCTCCCGCCTTGTATGCTTTGTACGCTTAATGGTTCATGATAATATTCATTGTTTCAATGAATCGTTTAAAAAAGAACAAACGGAACTATATTGTACTAACTCTGACCGTAACGTGTAGGATGCGTCAGAAAATTTTAATGAATAAAGTATAACAGCATTATACACTGTAACATTGTTGCTCTTCGAACAAGGAGAAAGGCAAGTGCGTTCGTCAAACATGTACCGGTATCTGGCTGGCATAACCACCTGAAATGACGTGACTGGCTCGGCTTGGATGTGCCTCGTTGGTTAGGGAGACTTACTAACGCCTATTCCTTACTGAAATGACGTGACTGGCTCGGCTTGGATGTGCCTCGTCGGTTAGGGAGACCTACTAACGCCTCTTCCTTACCTGTTCATTTCTCCATATGACACATTTATCTCTTATAAGGTATTCATGTCGTCTCAGGTACGGTACTGGATCTAAACACAGCTGAAATGACGAAAATAGCACCTACAGAAATGTGAACCCACCACCCACTAGATTTCATTTTAGTTATTTCACAGAGGAAAATAATTGATGATTTCATGTGTTGCTTTTCTGACATACACTCAGTCTGAAGGTTATGTCGGTGTAAGGTTATGTCGACACGACGTTTGAACGCAGTCGACGAACGCTTTTGTTTCATTGCCACACCATTAGGTTTCGTTAGATATCAGACAACTAGAGGGGTACTTGGAGCGCCTCTCTCCGATAAGGACAACGTAATTTCCAAACCACTCGTCATAACGGGTTAGGGTTTCTCATCATTGATTAGGGTTTAGCAAAAAAGTGTTTCCCAGATCCAGAATGTGTAATACAATCCGGATCGGTCCCTAAAGTTAACTGACTGTTCCCTGGGACATGGGCTATCTACCCACCAAATTTGGTCCAAATCTCTCCTTTAGTTTTTGAGTAATCCTGCTGATAGACAGATAAACAAACAAACAGGGGTGAAAACTTACTCTTCTTGTCGGAGAGAATAATGAAAGTAGGGAGGGTGGTTGAAAGACAAACAGACAGACAGACGGACAGATCTACAGGCAGACACAGATTGATTGATTGATACATTGGAAATAGATATATAAAGATTATTTAGATATAAATATATATTAAACTTCTGTCTCCTTCAAATACCTTTATCTGTTAGCATCCCTCTGTACTCATGTATCTAAATACTACTCACATGTCTCTCCGGCTATACCTCCACACACCTGCTTTGCATCTCATTAACTTGTTACCTGTGAGTTACCGGGAGCTGCAAGGGTAGCACAGAGGACGTAGGTGAGGGACCAGGGGGAAGAGAGAGAGAGAGAGAGAGAGAGAGAGAGAGAGAGAGAGAGAGAGAGAGAGAGAGAGGTAATAAGAAAAAGTTAACTCGAGCATGACATATATAGACGTGGTTATTGGGCGTGTAGGTGTTGGACACAGACCATTTTCTTTTCATTAGTGCAGGTTGTGGGTGATAACAGCTGGTGAGGCACAGAGAAACACACCCAGCAAAATGTTCATCTTCTCTTTTTCTTACTCTATATTATTTGTGTCTCCCCTTCCTCTTTCTTCTTATTACTTGTGGGTAGGAGGAAGAATAAGAGGGAAAATAGGAAGGAACGCATAGAAAATTATCTTTATTTTCCTCAGATTTCGTGTTTCTAGGTAAAAATGAGGAATATTTCGTGTTTCTAGGTAAAAATGAGGCTTTACTCCTCGCCCCCCCCCCCCTCTTCCCAGGAGGCCGCTCCCCATGTAAGGGGAGGCAAGATTTTAGGCATGGTAGGATCCTACCATGCCTAAATCTGGTCCACAAGAAAAAAAATAAAACTATGACCGTGCATATTGGTCTAAATATACGTGTGATGGAGGTCTGCCATATGCAAAATTTCGTTTTCCTGGGTACTCTCGGACACACTTGGTTGCGGAAATACGTTCTCTCAGAGCCAGTTTTTCCTCCTCTTTCTCCTCCTCGTATCCATTCTGGAGAAATTCGGTGAGGCGTCCACTCTGTGGAGCGGAAAAAGCAGATGTAACTGTAATTAAATGAAGGGAGTAGTGAACTTAAAGGACATTAACAAACTCTAGGGGAAAATTAAGATGAAGAGGCAATGAGACGTGATACGGTCATTAACAGCAGTAGAGAAAAACCCTGATCCTTCCGTAATCAGGCACAGCATATATAAAGGATCTTAGACAACTTCCAGCATAACACGTCTTCATACCCGTTGAATATGACCACGAATATTTTTGTTTTGAATAAGTTCAAGTTGGTTTTAAGTCTGGTTTCTTGTGAAGTGTCTGGTATCAGTTAAGAAAAAAGTATAAGCTAACTGTCGTATACTTACCTGGCGCTTGAGAAAGTTTGTGCATATAGTCTTGGTGATTAGATACACTCCCAACCGTTAGGCTACTGGAGGCGTAACACACACACACACACACACACACACACACACACACACACACACACACACACACAGTCGTCAGACGGTACCTGGAATAGAATGGTCAGGTGGCAGCAGGAATAAAACTCAGGTGGCAGTAGGAATAAAAGTCAGGTGGCAGCAGGAATGAAATGGTCAGGTGGCAGCAGGAATATAAGTCAGGTGGTATCAGGAATAATAGTCAGGTGGCAGCAGGAATAACATGGTCAGGTTAGGTAGGGGCAGGAATGAGAATCGCGTGAAGGGATCAAGAATAATAATCGTCTGTCATCTGCAAGAATTAAATTGCCAAGACGTCCTGGTATTATCTTCAGCTTAGGAGTGACCGTGCGTCGTTTGAGGGATGATAAAGTCTTCTAGTGATATCTTGTTTGAAATATAAAAGTAATTCCACTGAAAAGATGAAGCGGGGATAAGGTGGAAAGAGAGAGAGAGAGAGCAGGTGGTGGTTTTCGGTCCTTCTCCACACTGGGCTCCTTCTGTGGCAATTTAAGTTTGTTTTAGTGTAACAAATGCTAACCCGCGGCCGCTAATTACGCCAACCACCCGCTCGTGAAATGGAATCAGGCTCTCCTCCGCTCTCTCTCTCTCACTGGCCACTTTTTTCCTTGGCATTTTCTTGGCAGCCCGGCAGACCAATGAGAGAGAGAGAGAGAGAGAGAGAGAGAGAGAGGTATGTATATTAACTGAAATAGTGTGTGCACTACATTTTCTAGAATTCTTTGGTGTTACTGATTAATAACTGTGTACCCTACATGGTCCTCACTGCTCTGTGTCGTTGATTTTTTGTTTGGTTACTGGCTGATGTTTTTAATAAAATCACTAATGGCCGGAAAAAAAATAAAAAAAAACTTTTCTGTTTTATTCTTACAGTTAACGGATGGTCGTTGGTAGAATAGGGAAGACATGGTACCGGTAGCTGTATGTAACCCCTTCAGTTCGAATAGATCATGACGATGGCCTGGAGAATTCTAGAATAAAACGGGAAAGACTTCATTTTCATTAAGGAGTCAATGCTTCGCCGTGTTGTTTCTTTTAATAAGCTTCCTTAATGAAGTCATTCCCACCTACACTTCCGTAATTTCCTTCCAATAGGCCACCCACTCCCCCGCTTCGGCCCTTGAAGCTCCGTCCCTTTTTTCCGGCCCTCATCTTATTCTTTTTCCTCTTCCTTTCCCACTTCCTTTTCCTCTTTTTCTTTCATTTATTATTACTACCTCCATTTCCCCAGTTTCCTTCCAGTACCTACTCATATCCACCTCCGCCCTCGCAGCCCTTGTCCATTGTCCCGGGCCTCGTCTTCCTCTTCCCCCTCCTCCTTTTCTTCCTCATCCACTCACGTATTTAAGAATAAAAAGGGGAAAAATGGGTGAGTTCCTACGTGGAGGTGCGCGGTAACGGGATGCGTATGCAGAAAATTGATCTCGTAAAATTTTCAATATCGAGAGGAAGGCGGAGTGAGAGTTTCATGGTCTTCATAACAGTGCGTGCTTTTTCATCCCACGGAGTTTTTTGATGCGTGAGTGAACGTGTGGGGAGGGGGACAATAGGGGGAGTTGGGTAGGGGTAGGAGAGGAAGGTGTCAGATGAGGGGAGAGGAAGGGGAGAGGGAAATGGAAGGAAGGGAGAGGAAGGGATGAGGGATAGGAGTCTTGTTAGGTGAGGGATGGGGCAGGAGAGGGGAGGATATGAGTGAAATGGAATGGAGTGGGGAAGGATGAGTCAGATGAGGGAGAGGGAAGTAAGGGATGAGTGAAAGTAAATGAAGGTTCCGGCAATGAGCCGTCACATAGGGGAGGGAAGAGGAGGGGAGAATATGCAGTGGAAAGTGAGATGTGTGTGTCAGATTAGGGGAAGGAAGGGAAAATGGAGAAATAGGGGGCAATAGAAGATGAGGGTTAGGTGAGGGTGGTCTCAAATGAGAAGATGGAGAAGAAGTGATGTGAAGATGAGTGGTGAGAGGTGAGGAAGAGGAGGTGTTAAATGAATGGTGGTAAGGGAAGGGGAAAAGTTAGATGATGGATGAATGGAAGGTGAGGGATGGGGAGGATGGTGTTAAATCAGAGAGAGAGAAAGAAAGAGAGAGAGAGAGAGAGAGAGAGAGAGAGAGAGAGAGAGAGAGAGAGAGATTAGGGGTAGGGGAAAGGGGTGTCAAATGAGAGGAGGGATGGTGGGAGGGGAGCCTGGGTATAAAGATGCAAGAAAGAGGTGGGAATGAATAGAAAATGGAAAGTGAAAATGGTGTTTCGAGATAGTTCCAGGAAAGCGAGATGTGGAGGACTGTCAGAGAGGGAGAGAGACGAAAAGAAAGTGTTTGTTTGTGTGTGTGTGTGTGTGAGAGAGAGAGAGAGAGAGAGACAGACAGACAGACAGACAGACAGAGCAACTGTGTTTCTTCTGCTTATGCATGTGCTTCCGGGCGTCCGTGTATGCGTGTTTGTTGTATGTTTGCCTGTGTAAGTGCGTGTGTGCGTGTGCATGTGTGTGCACACCTGCGCACGGTCGATTACAGGTCATGGTAAACGCAAACGTAGGTCAGGATATGCATGACGATGAAAGAAAGAGAAAAACGTTAAAATGAAGATGGTAGATGGAAGCAAGACACTTTCCGGAATACAAGATTTAGAGAATTATTTGTGAGACATGAAGGGAGTGGAGGAGCGCAGGTGTAGAGAGGCGGAGGCGGTGGTGGGAGATAATGATGCCACGGAGGAAAGTCGGCGAAGAGGAGTATGAAAGAAATGAAGGTGACAATGTGGGTTTCCAAAAATATAAGATGTGAGGGGGATGTGAGAGGAAGGAGTAATAGAGATGGTGTATAGCAGAGTTTATGATTGATATTTGTGAAAGAAGTGATGTGATAGTGTATGGGAGTCTGCCAGAAATTATAATGAGTTAAAGTGAGGGAAAGTATATGAACATAAGTTTATGGGAGAAAGTACTGTATATGATAGAAAGTATATAGGAGAAAGGATCTGATATAGTGTGTGTGAAAGTACGTGGGAATTAAAGTGTGCCAGCATTCCCAAGGGACAGCACGATTGTCTCCATACACCTACAGTACACTGACGTACTTTTGTGCATTCTTCCATGATGATTAATGAACACACAAATGCATAGGAACCAGAATTTGCGTGGTGGTATGGTTTGAATTTAACTTCACAAAACCCTTTAGAAAAGAATAGCTACGTTGGAAAATGAAAAGGATGTCGGCGGCGTCAAGGACTGTGTTCTCAAGGTGCACATGTACTGTACCAGGTTTAAAGGGAACTGGTGAAGAAATGAAGGAATTACATTATACTGGAAAGCATTTGAAAAAATAAAAAGAAAGAAAAACTGAGCCAGTACATTAGGACCGGTCTTCACCGTAGTGTGGGGACATATTAAGTATAAGAGAAAGTGTATGAGCGAAAGTACATGGGAGTATGAGTATGAGGATGTGTAGCTATGATGAATTATGCGAGAAAGCATGTGAGAAACAGTGCAAGAGAAAATATGTGAGAGTGTGTGAGAAAGTGCATGAGAGAAAGCACATCAGATAGTGTTGGAGGGAAAGTATATGAGAGAAAGTTTATGGGAAATAGTCTGTGAGAGAATGTGTGGAAGGAGGAGAGTAGTGATGGGGTAATGGTGACAAGAGTAGGGAAGGGGAAGAAGAAGGGGTGGCGGTTGGGAGATGATGATTGTGATGATGATGCAGGGATGGTAAGGGAAATCAGAGAGAAAGAACTACAAAGAATGAGAGAGAGAGAGAGAGAGACAGACAGACAGACAGACAGACAGAGGAAAATATAAGGTGAAAGTGAAACCAAGGGAATTCCAAGAACTCAAGACTGGGAAGCATCATGGGAGTAGGATGGTACAGATACAGAGGAGAGTGAGAGGAGGTAGGGGGAGATGGTGTAGGATAAATGAAAGAAGATGAAAGAGAGCATGGGAGTGAAAGGGAAACGATGTTAGCAGATGGTGGTGGTGGTGATGGTGGTAGTGGTGGTGATGGTGGTAGTGGTGGTGGTGACGATAAAGGGTTGGCAGCGGTGCTAGTGGGTGGTGGCAGAGATGGTGTTCACTGTCCAGGGTTGGTGGTAGTGGTGGTGCCGAAGGCGGTGTTGAGGATAATGAGGGAGAAGGCGATGGCGATTTAGGAAAAATGATAGAAACTGAAATATTTAATAAAAGCACGTGAAGATGTGAGTGGTAACGTCAAAGGGATACAAAATATGAGCGGCAGGCTAAGGAAAAGGGTTGTAAGGTGTTGAAATGTAGGAAACGAAAATTTGTTGATTGTGGAAATGGAGAGAGGTGTCGTGGGAAAGAGGGAGGAGGGACACTGTTGGAGGGAGAGAGGGAAGCTGGAGGAGTAACGAGTGAAGATGGAGCTAAAAGTGTTCCGGGAATGCCAAATGCAAGAGAATGCAAGGAAAGAAAAATTGAGGGAAAATTTTAAGAAACATGAAAGAAATTCTGAAGTGTGGTGCGAGAGGTTTGGGTTTGGACGAGAAACTAGAATGCATGGAGAGAGAGAGAGAGAGAGAGAGAGAGAGAGAGAGAGAGAGAAATGGAAAAAAAGGTGAATAAGACGAGAGTGAAAAAGTAAGAGTTTAAAAAGTTAGTCCATTCTTCTCTTATCGCATACTCGTCTCTCTCTCTCTCGTCCACCACTTCCACCAAAGCTTCACACACACACACACACACACACACACACACACACACACACACACACACACACACACACACACACACACACACACACACACACACACACACACACACACACACACACACACACACACACACACACACACACACACACACACACAGCATGTATAACCTTACAGTACGGTTACACACAGTACACTCATCACATTCACACAAATGTCGGGAGACATCACGGTTACAGACACACACACACACACACACACACACACACACACACACACACACACACACACACACACACACACACACACACACACACACACACACACACACACACACACACACACACACACAAGGCACCTTTAAGCTCAATGACCGTGCCTGGAAATTCCATCGGAATCACCTATTCGCTTCCTGGATGCTCTTCTCTCTTAATGATTTTTTTTTTTTTTTTGTCATTTTTGATTACAGTACTTTAGGCTCTTTATTTTTTATCGTGTGTAAAGAGAAAAATTGTGGAAATTCTCTCCCAGATTGTACACAGAATATGTGTACTGTAGGGGGGAGGAATGTTTTGAAATTATTATTTTTTTCTTTTTGACATTTGTAATAGCACTTACAGGTCTTCTCGATCTCAGCTCCGATGTTTGGAAGAATATAATGAATATTTTGAAAATAAGTTACGATATATAGTAATACTGTAGATAGTAGATGACTTTGTCATTACGTACATTTTATTTTTCCTTAAGTATTCATAATAGCACTGCAGCCAGCCCTGTCTTATTTTATTTAGCTTAGGAGAGATTTTTCGTTTTGAAGCAGTTGGATGTATCTTTCATAAACGCTTCAGGAGTGCTCTGTCAAGGTAAAGAAAATCATCGCGAATACCTCACTCCAACTCTCCACATTCCTACCTTTAAATCTAGACGGCAAACCCACACGTCACTACGGTAAATCCTCGCTCGACACTCGGATCAGCCACTTCCCATAGTCAATAAAGCAGCTGACAGTCGGATCACCTTGGTCCCCAGGGCTCACTTACACCTCCATGCGCTGCAAGGGAGGGAAAAATATATAGGGAGAGGTTTCATACCCGAGCTGAATGTATAAACTCAATTTCCTGAGTGACAGAGGGAGTGAATGAGAGGGAGCGAGATTTGGAGAGATAGAGGGAAGAAGATTTAAGAGGAAGGGAGGAGGGGGAAGATTTAAGAGGGTGGTAGGTAGGGAAATGTATATGGAATAAGGGAAGGAGGAAGGAATTGTGTAAAAGTTAAGAAGTTCCAGCCCGTTCGTTAACCACGGGACCTGCGTCGCGCGCTTGAAGTTGTCCAGGAGGATGAAAACGTGGGCGTGGTGAGCCCAGGAGTGGATGGAATTGGCAGGAGGGATGGTGGTTACTGGGTCTGGGACAGTAAAGTATACTCTGTGATAAAGGTGTTGTAGGATTTGCATTTTGATTGCAGTAAAGATTTACTTCAAAGTGCCCTGTACATATGAAAGTGTCAGGGAGTAATGGAATGGGTGGGCGGGCAAAGAAGTGAGTGGAATGGGCTGGAATTATGGTGGGGAGTGGAGGAGGGGCCATGAGAGTATGCGTTGCGAAAATGGATACTGTAGACTTAATGGTCTGAGTGCAGTGAAGGTTTATTTCAAAATTTTCTCATACAAGAACAAGATAGGCTGGAGTTGCTGTCACCTGCCTGGCATCTTGCGGCATAGGCAATAACGAACTGTGATAAGTGTGAGAAAAAGAAATAGAATTAAGAGGAGTAAAGGGAGAAGATGGACGAGGAATAAGAGAGACACACAGACTTGATGATCTAAAGAGTCAGAGAAGAATCACAATAATGACGACAAGAAGAATAAGAGGAAGAGACGGAGGATATGTAGTGCAAGAAGAATTTAGGAGACAAGGAACGTTTTGTAAAATGCATAGGATAAAGCATGGGAATTAGGTAAGGGAATCAAGAAATAAGAAAGAATTCAGTGTGATATGAGTATTGTATAGGAATGTTAACCCCCTCCGTATGATGACGTCTACTGTTTATGTACTTAATTCTTGCCATCTCCAAACGCTTATATTGATTCAGCTTAGGATATCCTTTTCGAAATGAATGGGTTAAGTATTGTGTGCATTAACCCATTTTTTACGCGAAAACTTTCCTTAGTTTAATACAATTTTGTGTATGTACCAAGAATTTACTGGAAAAGTGTTAATGGGATCAGCATGTCAAGGAAAGAAGGCAGAGTAAAAAAAAAAAATACATAATGCACTGTAATACGCCGGATTTTCCTTAACGTTTCCCTTGCGTTAAGGAAATAAAAAAATGAAATAACGGGCAAAGAGAGAAGAGGAAAAAAAGAAAAAGAAAAAAGAAAATAAAGAAAACATCCTGTCCATTAAGTATTTGGTGAAAAAAAGTTTCCGTTTAACCCCGTTGACCTGATGAATTATTTCTTGCTTCTTGCCACCTGCAGACGATTGTATTTAACTTGGCACAGACCTTTCGTGCTAGAGGGGTTAGTATGTGCTGCACCTAATCCCCCGAACTCGAAAATCCCTCCTAAGCTGAATGAAACAATTTGGAGATAGCAAGAATAAGTTGTAAAGTACGTCATTGTAGTGAAGTGGTTAATCATTTGGATGCGAAGTACCTGCTTTGCATTTTATTTCAACGACTGTCAGGCGACTTTTTAATATGCTCAAGAGAGCTATAGGACGCCAAAAATGTTTTAAAACTATTGCGATTAAAGTTTCGGCCGGGAAGAAAGAAAGTTTTGGCCAAGGAGAAAGAACTTTGTACCTGATTCCAGCTTATGACCGACGATTTCCTTAAATTCAAAGAAACTCGCCGCAGTGGAATTATCAAGAAAGAAGAGACATTATCACACTGCAGTATATGTAAACAAACAGGGGAGATAGAAGAAAATAATTACGTACAGCTGAATAAAGGAGAGGAAGATAAGAAATATTCCAGTAAGTGTAAGTAAAGAAAGTAAATGTAAGCAAAGATGGAACGATAAAAAAAAATAGTCCAGTAAGTGTAAGTAAAAAGGGAAAGAAAAAAAGAATCCAAGCAGTGAAAGTAAAGATACAAAAACAATCAACAAGCGGAAGTAGAAGGAGAAAGAAAAAAGTATAAAAAGTTAAACGTCTTGTTAAAATAACGCCTTTTTAAAACTCTTACTACTTCTGGACGGTTGTATTCAACATGGGGAGAAAACCTCTTGCGGTGAAAGGTTACGGGAACCATGTCCATTAAACTACAGTCCTACGAAATGCCTCCCCAAAGCTAGTAAGTAAATGGTCAGGTGGTAGAAAGAATAAAGCAGAAAGACATCCTTGGACTGGAGAGGTTAAGCAAAGATGGAAAGGCAAAAACAAGAAATCCAGTTCATTTAATCCAAGGCTGAAGGAAAAACATCTATTAATTGTAAGAAAAACAAGAAATCCAGTTTATATGACCTAGGAGAGAAAAAAATGCAGTAAATTTAAACAGTAATTACAACAGCAGAAGACAAGGTAGTATAATTCACCTTGCCATCTCTCCTCGTGGCCACACATTCTCTACTTATTAAGTAAAAGCAAAGACATAAAGAGAGAGAGAGAGAGAGAGAGAGAGAGAGAGAGAGAGAGAGAGAGAGAGAGAGAGAACATTATGCTCAGAGGGAATGGTAGAAATAATAATTGCATTGGGCAATAAAGTAGTAGCAAAGAGGTAAATACGGAAGGAAAAAACTACTTCAGTAGGTCATGAGGGAAAGGTAAAAATAAAAACTGCAATTGGCAATAAAGTAAAAGCAACGAGGTAAATACAGAAAGAAATAATTCCATAAATTATAAGGTCTTTCTATCTATCTATTGCCAGACGCCTCAATCCCGTTTGGGGTGGCCACAAACAAATCGCCTCCAAGTCGCCCTGTCCCCCGCCATTTCACTGCCCTGCTCCCAACTCACCCCCCCCTCTCTCATATACCTCTCCACCCCATCCCTCCATCTCATCCTCGGCCTCCCCCTCCCTCTTCCCTCCTCCACCTCACTCTCTTCGTCAGTCTTTCACCCTCCATCCTCTCCACATGGCCAAACCACCTCAGTGTGTTCCTCATAACGCTTCCTATCACATCCACATCCACACCACAACGCTCCTTTATATCGTCATTCGTCAGCCTGTCTCTCCACGTGACTCCACAGGCTCCTCTTAAATAACTCATTTCCACTGCTCTCACTCTTGACTTGTGTCCTTCCAACAATGTCCAAGCATCACTTATAAGCTTATAAGGTAAAAGTTAAAAATATAAACGGCAATTGGCAATACAGGATAAAGCTCCATCCCAACTTCCTCCGTCACCCCGTCACTCCATCAAGTCCCGTGAAAGCCTTCGCCAAACTCGCCAACAAAACCGAGAGACTGAACGGACCCGACTTGAGCGACCCGACCCAAAGGCAACAAAAACAAAACATTCTTGTCGAGTCAAAGATAAGAGTTCACCTGCTGTTCTATTGCGTCTGCTTAACACTTGGGGCATGTCTGTAACTCTCCTCCCTGACGCATCATATAACTCGGAGAGCGCATACCTCCGCCAATGCCATTGCCATTAAAATGGATCCGAATCTGGATCCGCCCCAAAATGTAATCAGTTCTTTCTCGGTCCATGATGCACATGTCCACAAAATTTCATTGAAATTCATTCAGAACTTTCGGAGACATTGTGCGGGATACTCCGGATCCAGATCTAGATCCGCCCCCAAATTTAATCATTTCTTCCTTGGCCCATGGCCCACCCCTCCACAAAATTTCATCCATGCATAACTTTTTGAGTAATCCTGTTAACAGACAAACAAACAAACACGGACAAAAACATAACCTACTTGGCGGAAGTAGAAAAGAATCATCTGTGGGGTGGGGTACACGCCAAGCCTCTCCCAGCTTACGATTATGAGCTAGTAGCGGAAAGCGAGAAGCAGAAAATGTGAAATATTATGGACTTTTGTCGCAAACAGCATCCACCTTCCTGAGTCCTTGGTACTGGATACATTCGTCAGTGTACACAGCGGTATGGCGAGTAATATAAGCAGGGTTGTGCTGTAGTAAGGAAAGTAGAGGGGATATGTTACTTCCCTCTTCCTTCCCTTCTTTCCTTTCCCCCTCTCCTTTTCTCCTGCACTCACCGCCTCTGTCCCCTAACCTTCCTCTTCTTATTCCCATTTCTTCTGTCCCATAATCCGTTTCTTTTCCTCTCTCCCACTTTTTCTTTCCCTTTTCCCTACTTTCGCTCCTTCCTTATCCGCTATTATTTCTTCCCCCTCCCCCTTTCCTCTCGCCAATCCTCCCTCCTTTAACCTTCCCCCACCCTCCCGCTTTCAACTTTCTCCATCCTCTCATCCCACTTCTCACCTTCCGTCTTTTTTTTTTTTTATGCGAGAAAGAAGGAACCAAAGGCCACGAGCCCACAATAACTGTTCCTTCCAAGAGAAAAACAAAATGCAAGAGAGAGCCAAATTCAAGATCCGATCATTTCGAGATGCCTGGACACACTGCGTTTGAAAGACTGGAGATCATAGGAAGCAGGAAGTACAGACAGAGGGAGACAGTTCCAGAGTTGACCTGTTGCATAATTGAAGGACTGGGAGTAACGGTTAAATCTTGCATTAGAGAGTTGGATAGAAAAGGGGTGAGAGTTTGCTGCTAGACGGGTGCTACGCCCCCGTCGTAGAGGTGGAGGGATGCATGCAGACAGTTCAGAGGAGCAGTGACCATTGAAGTGGCGATAGAAAAGAGATAAAGATGCAACAGTGCGGCGAAGAGACAGAGGTTGAAGGGAGTCAGTAAGAGGAGGAGAGTTAATGAGACGAAAAGCCTTTGACTCCACCCTATTGGGAAGAGCTGTCCTACAACCTAACGTCGTTTTTTCCGTCACACCGTTCTCCGTTTCTCCCTTCTTTACCCTTCCTTGTCTCCGCCTCATCTCCCACTTCCGTTTCAAACTGTTCCTCGTCCTTCCACACCCCCCACCCTCATCCCTTCCCAGCCACTGTCACCTCACCCCACTCCGTCACTTCGAAAAGTGCCGGGGTTGTAAATGATCGAGGACTTCGCGATAAAGGCGCCCCTCCCCCCCCTCCTCCATCTCTTCCCCTCGAAACTTTGACGCGCTTACCCCTGTCCCTCCGACCCGAGTTCTCCAATAGTTTTAAGAGTGGCGAGTCTGCAGGGGCGCCGAGTGTGACTGATCCGCGAGGGAGTGGCATAAACGTCGCGCAGAGGACGCCTATCTCACATTTTCTCCCACCGTAAAAGTTTGTTAACGACTGACCCCTGAAATGAAGGTTTTGGCCCGGGGTGGAAGCGGTGGAGGTGGTGGTGGGGAGAGGATAAGGTTCTCTCTCTCTCGCTCTCTCTTACGCACGCGCACACACACACACACACACACACACACACACACACACACACACACACACACACACACACACACACACACACACACACACACACACACACACACGTGTGTGTGTGTGTGTGTGTGTGTGTGTGTGTGTGTGTGTGTGTGTTAGACGCTGCCTATCCGCCACTTCAGTCCTGCCGTCTTAATGCCCATCGTAAACTTTAATTGTTATTTGGCTACTGACCAACATCTCCCTCACATTTGTTTGTCCAATGCAGTGTCATTCTCTCTCTCTCTCTCTCTCTCTCTCTCTCTCTCTCTCAGCTTCCACCTCACCTCACCACCTATCATAACTTTTTTACGCGGCTCCTTTCGGTAGCCCACATTAGAATGCAGGAAAAACTCTTGTGTCCTCCCTCCTCCTTCTTCTCTCCTCTTTCTCCTCCTCTTATTCTTCCACTTCCTCGTCGTCCTTTTCCTCCTCTTGCCTCGTACCTCCTCTCCCGGGCCACTGGAGTCCGGGCATGAGGGAGTGAGAAAAAAATAATTATAATGAAACCCAGAAGTTAAAGATGTCAGGGAAGAAAAGGCAGGGTGAGAGGTCAGGGAAGGATAAGGAAAAGTTGAGAGGAAAATTAAATGGGGGCAATTCTAGGGCGCCTGGTGGTTTAGTTTTGTGGTTTAGCTCCTTCAATCCGATGACGTATTTTTCTTGTTACACCTTTTGCCTATTGTCGGGCGGGATTATCACTCAGCTGATTATAACCGTGTGTTGTTAGCCAGAATAAAGGCTGAAGTGATTATTTACACTTCCAAGGGTTAATATTAACATGAATGAGATTTTGGCCGCATCGTTTGTAATATCGACCAATATTTTAACCTGTCACCTGTAGAAATACCTGCTAAGGAAGAGTTGCGAGGGAGCCTTCCAAATCCACGAGAGTATGAACTCTTCTCAGTTTTCCATCACTTGCCTCTTATACCATCTTATCTTCTTCGTCACTTTCCTCATGTATACTCTTCCTCATCTACTTCCGTACCTACTAATACACTAACCCACCCCAGTTATAATCCATCATACCACCCTCTTACCATCCTCTTACCCCCCACTAATATTCAGGGTGATTCGTCACTCAGAGACCCCAGAATAATCTCAATATTTTGGTTATTATTGCGCTGATTTAAGTGAAATTTGGTACATGAATTCTAAAATTCAGTACGATTTAACACAGGTTACATTAGGTTTTCAAGGCAGCTTCATTCAGCGTTTAAACGTAATGGAATCCAGAATGCCGTAGTAGCGAATTTTCGGCGTACCATGTCGACTAAATTGGCCGCATTCTCCGTAATTATGTTTTCTGTTATCTAATCAGTTGTGTCTTTTGTGTAAATCCTTTTCCTTTAAGGTTACTCTTCAGCCAAAAATATAATCTTGAGTTAATCAGGTGAATAAAGAATACTCGGTCACTTTTCAAGAACAGCTTGATCGCTGGATCAGTGCAATTGACCAACTGATACCCACTCTGCAGGGTGCCGGTGTGGGAGGATCATTTCATTTCTAGCATAAAATCTCTTTATATTTATATGTCAAGGAGTTTCCCAAATGCAGTGCACATCATACATTGGAGTTTGTAAGCACGGCGTTTCATCTGAATCCGCCCATAAGGAATGGATATATTGGCATCCTTCTGGGGCCCCAAGTAGTGAATCACCCTGTTCTAACCCACCTGTATAATTTTACTAACGCAGCTAACCACCCTTTTCTTGTACCATCTTTTGCTTACACCACTAATCCACTTCCATGATAATGTACCAGTAACTCAACACCCCTTTAGCCTACAGCCTACCACCACCAGTCCATGTTGGCCTGGAACCTACCTGTCTCACCTACCAACCCCAACTGCCCACCAGCTCGCCCACCTGTTGATTCACCTTTGCTCTCACCTGCTGTTACTTCATACCTCCCAGCAAACCCATCTAGCTTTTAACCCATCCACATATTAACCCACCCACTTATTATCCTACCTACCGACCAACCAGTCCAGCTACCTGCTTACCCACTTACTCACAGCTTCAATCTGACCCACTTATAACCCTACCTACTGCACCAGCAACCCTCCCACCTACTATCCCACGTACTCACAACTGTGCATTACATTATCTACTAACTAAACCACCTGCTTACACACCAGCCCACAGTTCAGTCCACCTGTCCACTGACTCGTCCATCTCCTCACCCACCTACCCACTGATCCACCTTCAACCTCACTCATTTACCACATCACCTACCCACTTACCCACTGAATGACTTACCCACTCACCCACCCGCTCATAACTCTACTCACCTGTCCTCTAACCCAGCAGCCTAATAACCCACCTCAGTCTGACCCACTTACAACCTCAGCCTAACCCACTCACCAACCCACCTCCACACCTCCCACACACTCCTTCTCTGGAGCTGACGGGCTCATAATATCCTCGGTCTTGAAGGAATGAAGTGGGAAGCGGGGTGAGAAAGAAGAGGTGGAGGAGGGAAGGAGAAGAAGAAGAAATTATTTGTGGTGGAGGAGGAAAAGAACAAGAGTACAAACAGTAAACAAAGCAAGAGTGATGATGACGACGCAGGGTCGAAGGAGAAAATGACATATCAGTGTGAAAAGAATACAAGAAAACAATGGTGAAGATAATAATGATGATTTTGTGTGTGTGTGTGTGTGTGTGTGTGTGTGTGTGTGTGTGTGTGTGTGAGAGAGAGAGAGAGAGAGAGAGAGAGAGAGAGAGAGAAAAAAGGGGGGGAACAACACATATAATAAATAATAAAATATAATTATGATGGTGATGGTATTGATGGTAGTGGAGTACAACAGAAAGACTTGAGGCGAGTAATAGGAAATAGGATAACTAGCATCAAGTCCGTCTCCAGCTACACCTCCGAGGGGGCCAACCCACCCACATTATCCCAAGAACCTGTTCCCATGCACCTATTTTCCACATGAACGTATTTTCCTCAGTGAACCTATTTTCTGTAATGGATCACTTTTTCCTTATGAAGCCATTTTCCTCTATGGACCTATTTTCCCCATGAACCTTTTCTCTCATGGACATTTTCTCTGTGGTCCTGTTTTCCCTCCTTGACCCTCTTTTCTTTTCCATGGCCCTGTTTTCCCTCCGTGGCCCTATTTTCCCCTCTGGGACCTAGTTTCCCCCATGTTTACCTCGCAGTGGGTAACACAGAATCCCCCTTATGAACCTGTATTCTCCAGTGGTTCAATTATCCTCATGGATCTTTCATTATCCATTGGACCTATGCATTCACGGGGGTCCATTTCCCTCAAGGAATTATTCCCCCATATACTTATTTACCCACATGGACCTCTTTCAACCATTGACCTATTTACTCAGTGGACCTATACTCCAACTGACATTCTCCCCATCCGCCCACCAACACACATACCTACCCACTCACTGTAGTGTTTCTCAGTAGTAGCACGATGACTCAGCAAGGTCTCCTCCCGTCACACACACACAGGCACCGTAGATTCAGTGGTGTACAGTAGATGGTAGTGATGGTGATGATGGAAGGAAAGGGGGAAGGGGAACATGAATTAAAAAAGAATGAAAAGGATAATATGGGCAATATTGATAAATGGTGGTGGCAATGATATAGAAAGAGAACAAGAAAGAAAATAAAATAATGGAAATTATCGTGGTGGTTATGACTTGGGTGAAAAAAGTGCGAAGTGGAGATGGTGGTGGATGGTGGTGGTGGTTGTGGTAAATCTGTTAGTATGTTGCTTTTTTTCAGTCAGTGTGTAAGAGCCATTACAATTGAGCGAGTAACAACGAAAAATATGGAACAGGAAGGAACATTCACAAGTAATTAAATGAAAGGCCAAATTAAGAAGGTATGAGCATCGATGACAAATTGAACATATTGTGGTAGAAAGTAAGGACAACAAATTACATAGCTGACGCTGCATATTACGAGATTCTGTGAATCCTTGAATACTGTGTTGTTTTATGAAACAACAGGGTATTATTTTGTTCTTACGACAGTCAGACGATTTCATTCAGATTAGGATGGACCTCAATTAGTAAAGGGGATGGAATCACTCTCCATTAACCCTTTGTCTAATAGATGCCTATAGACTGAACGAAGTCATCAGATTTTAACCTGAATATAATTTCCTGTCATACAAGCAATAGAAATAAATTTTCTGTGGCTTTTAACTGTAAGCATTTCTCTCGCATGAACAGCATTTTTTGGTGTTAGCCTTACAACAGTACTCAAATGCACCTACCACAGCGACTGAGTTAAAATAAAATCCTGGAAATTTTGAGAAAAAGAAGGGAAACGCAAGAAATGACGAGAGAGGCGAAGATGAAGGCCTGGTTGTGATGTGTGTATTTGTTCCCTGCGTAAGATTACAATATATCACCCATGACGTCTTGCACCTGGGACGCTGAGAGAGAGAGAGAGAGTCAGTACTAGCGCCCGCGCACAGAATCAAATACTGGTACAGTATACATACTAACACAAGGCCTGACATTCCTCAGGCAAGATCTTGACATTAATATATCCCTGTTAATATCATCATCATCATCATCCGGACCTCCTTTCCCACCCAAGGGCAGGGTGAGGAGTAGCAACGTCCCTGTTAATATGTTTGTATTTTATTCTGGGTAATGTCAGGGCGGACCAAAAATCGTGCTGAAAAATTTCTCAGGAGGTACAGAAATATATGAGTCAGTGTATTGCTTTGTCTCTCTAATTACACCTCAGTTATTGTCAAAAATTGTCAAATGATAATAATTTTATCAGGTTGAGAGAATTATTAACTAATTTGATTGGGAAGGAGTGTCCCGTTCTGGAAAGGTTAAATAATAATAATACATTTAACCAATATAGAGTAGATCCATTTCATTTTACTACGTTTAACCCCTTTATTTGGATAGCGTGGTGATAGGTGGTGGCACCTATCATCCACTCACGTGA
The DNA here is from genome assembly GCF_032717465.1 of Coenobita brevimanus. Lineage (NCBI taxonomy): Eukaryota > Metazoa > Arthropoda > Malacostraca > Decapoda > Coenobitidae > Coenobita > Coenobita brevimanus. Next base: position 44,952,078 of record NC_137016.1, on the reverse strand, counting down.
TATAGTGCTGCTTGCTTCGCCCTTCATGTCAGTCATTCTTTTTCTATGTCTGTCCTCCTCTCTTCCTATTTCTCCCATCCTCTCTGTCACTAATTATTACTCTTCCCTCCACTTCAGGTGGCTTTACATTGAATGATAAGCCAAATGATTTCCTGTAACTCGAAGCAATTTACAATGCTAGGTGGTGACCATATAGCCATTTAACTGGGTGGCACGGAGTCTTCCATGGCTTAACTAGGTTGAGAGACGCAAATGCGACGTCCACCCAGGAACCAAGTCCTCACATTAATCCCCGCTCCTCATTGTGGCGAGGTGTTGTCAGCTGCATGGAAACATCAGTTCACTGCACGGGACGGCGCTAAAGAGGCGGATGATTGCATGCAGTTGATGGGTCAGCTCGAGCAGACAGACCAGGGTATGGGGTAGCAGAGCAACAATTTGGATGGCGTGTTTTGCTATTTATCTAGCCGGCTAGACATGTTTATGCAAATTTACCAAAGGATCTCGTATTGAAGTGGAAAGTGATGGGTACAGTTTACCTTTCTAGTGCGAGAATAGTCTCATAAACTGAGTAAAATCGTCTGAAAATAGCAAGAATAAATTGAGTAATACGTGGTGTGATGGAAGGGATATAACTCAACTGGGGTAGGTATGAGGGCACAGTGAGAGTGGCTCATGCATGTATAATAATTGTCCAGCTACCGTTACCTGATCAAATATGCGACCTACTTCTCAGTACTCACTGGCTAAGCACCACCTGATTAAATGATTCAGCGTGCATGTAATACACACACACACACACACACACACACACACGTGTGTATATATATATATATATATATATATATATATATATATATATATATATACAGGGTGTAACGCAACGTATGACAAAAACTTACACCTATGATCTGTCATGTAATTTTGAGTATATTTTGTTCTATAAACATGCTCTCTGCGACGCCAGTTCAGTACCCAGCATTCGGCTGTTTTGTATAAAAGCTTCGTCTCTTGCATGTGCCATTGGGTGAGAGCTTCGCAGGGCGACGGGAGACGAGTATTATTAGCTTATACTGTACTGTACATGAATATCCCATATCCTATCAGTACACACGAGTTTTAAGAAGAAACTTTACGTAGTCTATTGATTCTTTAACATCAAGTCCTGCATTCATGCAATGCTTTTGCACAAATCGACTGTAATTAAGGATTAAATTCAAATTTTATGGCTTGCAAGGGAGTAGGGAGGGAGGGAGGACAGGCTGGTGTGTTGTTGCCAGTTATGTAATATTTGGTTTGTAGGATGATGCTACCAGCATTATCATAACACCCACAGCTCATTCAGTGAAAAAACGTTATTCTAAAGGGAGATTAGCCTCACTCTAAGTTAGGAAGAATTTTATTTATCACAATTATTCTGCTGCAAGTAAACGTGGCGCCATTGGGTATCTCCACCTGTGTTCGTCTCTGCAGCACATCATCGCAGAATCCGTAAAAAAATACACGATATCTGCATATTCTTCATTGCTGTACGTACGTGGCATGCTGTTTCATGAACATGTGAAGCTGAACCCGGTGAACAACAGAACGCGGAGAACAGTATTTGAAGTGTGTGACTCCCCTGCAAATGTTCCCGTTCAAATGACAGTGGACGCAGGGTTGCCAAGTCCTTATCATCAATCTCGCTAATTTAGTCCTGAAAATTTGCTAGAATGTCGCTAGATAATAAACACTGCAAAACATCGCTAGAAAATACGATAAAATCTCTAGAATATCACCTCAAAATGGCAAAAATATCCAGACTGTAGCTAGATATCATGTTGCCAGATGTTAGTGCCACAAGTAGAAGCAAAAAATAGGTCTAGCTGCATAGCCGTTACATTGGCAATCCTGTATCACTGTCCTCACGTCAACATCATATGAAAAAAATGGTGCCACGTTTACTTGGCGGAAAAATTGTAATGAATAATAATATTACTCCTGACTTAAAGTGATGCTAGTCACTCAGTACATTAATGTTCTTTCACTGAATGAGCTGTGGGTGTTATGATAATGCTGGTAGCATCATCATACAAACCAAATATTACATAACTGGCAACAAGACACCAGCCTGTCCTCCCTCCCTCCCTACTCCCTTGCAAGCCATAAAATTTGAATTTAATCCTTAATTACAGTCGATTTGTGCAAAAGCATTGCATGAATGCAGGACTTGATGTTAAAGAATCAATAGACTACGTAAAGTTTCTTCTTAAAACTCGTGTGTACTGATAGGATATGGGATATTCATGTACAGTACAGTATAAGCTAATAATACTCGTCTCCCGTCGCCCTGCGAAGCTCTCACCCAGTGGCACATGCAAGAGACGAAGCTTTTATACAAAACAGCCGAATGCTGGGTACTGAACTGGCGTCGCAGAGAGCATATGTTTATAGAACAAAATATACTCAAAATTACTTGATAGATCATTGGTGTAAGTTTTTGTCATACGTCGCGTTACACCCTGTATATATATATATATATATATATATATATATATATATATATATATATATATATATATATATATATATATATATATATATATGGGGGGGCGCATTTTACAACTGATTCTTGGGCCTTATTCTAGCCAATATAGCATTGAATACTGACAATCTGTTGATATACGATTTAATTGGCGACCTTTAGGTTATGTGTTTTATATATTGGAACGTTTAATAAATTTTCTTTTTACCTCAGGTGATGTATTATCGTGAAGGTAAATAGAGCATCATCACTCGCAGTCTCTGTTCAGTTTTTGTTCAGCAGATATTGAAAAGAAAAGCTTCTAACTGACTTATTCATAATCGAACGAGCCAAATATCGCAGCACCTTGAAGAGACTAACTCATTCATCACCCTGACCTAATTGCCCTGTTTATGTAAGGCGGAAAGATACAGAGCGAGGTACTTCGTTCTTTTTCGAAGTATGAATGAAAAGACATTGGAAGCTTCAGGTACAGTTGCACTGCGATATTGTGTTCCTCCTCCTGCCCTTCAATAACTCATAACATTTCACTAGTTTGGGTAGGTAAAACTAACAGCTGGTTAAAGTTTACTGATTAATTCACCGTCCATGCATAAAACTTCACCAAAAACTAATGTAATGTTATGAGTTACTGCAAGGCAGGAGGAGAAACGTAAATTTGGGGGGCAACCGTACAACCTTCACTCATCCCTCTGTTGTAAAGAGTATTAGGCTGTTTCCTTTAAAAGAGCTGGGCGGTGGAGTCGCCAAGTCCCTACGCCAATACAAAGTGAGTCAGATAGGAGGAAAGGGCTTTCTGTATCCAATCTCCTGCCCCTTTTAAAGTTTATTTGTACGACACACTGAATACAGGGGATATACTCTATCTGCATTATCTGTAAGACAAACCGATTAGGCGTATAGTTGGTGTGGCATGGCTTTTTTTGGTTAATAGCGTTTTGTGACTGCACATCAGGAGAATATATATTTAATAGAAATAGAAAAAAAGGCGGTGATTAATCCAAATAATATGCCAAACAGCGAGGTATGAAACAATGGAAGCAAGAGAATAACGACAGTTGTAATAAGAAAAAGGATACCAACCAGGGGAATAAGGATAGGACGAAAATTCTTCGACATAGGCTTTATACAGAAAAAATAAAATGAAAGAACTGAATAGAATAGAAACCAGGAGAGCCTAATATGAAGATAAAACCGTGGACGACAAGAGGGAGGGAGGGAAAAAAAGACGCCCACTCAAACTATCATTTCAAAAACTTCAGCCGTTCAAAATTGGTCCATAAAAAATGAATTAATTCGATTCTCGTCAGTCAGAAGCGGCGATGAGAGTCTGCCATCGGGCTGGGTTCTTTGAAAGTAGGAAAATAAAAAAGTTATAATATGCGAGCGGGATGGGATGAGGGAGTGGTGGGTAGGTGGGTGAGAGGGTGGATTGGTGCTTAAGTCGGTGGCTGAGTGGGTTGGTTGATGCGTAGGTGGATGGTTTGTGGTTGTAAATGGGTAGGTGGGTCGATTAATGGTTAGGTGGGTTGGGTGGGTAGGTTAGTTAGATTAAGTGAGTTGGTAGGTGAGTGGTTTAATTGGTGGGTAGGGAAGAGGGGTGGGAAGACCAATGAAGTTATGTATGTTTTGCGGTGTGAGTTGATGGTGTGGATAGATGGGTGTATGTGGGTTTCTGAGTGGATTGGTGTATAGGAGTGAGCAAAAAGTAAAATTATATATATTTTGGGAAACAGGATGAGAGGGTGGATAGGTGGGTGAGATGGCCAGGTAGATGGGTTTAACTGGGTAGGTTGGTGTGTACGTATCGCTCGGTAGAGAACAGAATAAGAATTACATGTTATGAAGCGTGCGGTGAGAGTGTGGATAGGTGGGTGACATGGGTAGGTGGGTGAGTTTGTAAAAGGGTGAGTAAATAGAATGGTGAAATGTTGAGGCTTGCTGGTTGAAGAGGGAGGTTGAGTTAGTGAATGAGGTGGTTAGGTGAGTAGGTTGGTGGGTAGGGAAGAAGATGAATGGATGGGAATGGTTTGTGGTAGTCGTTGGCAGGTGGACGAGGATTTGTGTATTTGGGTTAAGATATATGGAAGTGACAAAAATAGTGGGGAAGTTCCATGGAACTGAAAAGAAGAGAGTGGCCACATTATATAAGTCGGTCAGAGATTTAAGAAAAAATAAAATGGGTGTTAATACACCGAAGTTTGTCAGAAAAAAAAGATATTAAAGGTATTCGTGAAGGATTAATCTCTCTCTCTCTCTCTCTCTCTTTCAGGATTTCTCATCGTATCAGTTCATCAAGAAAACACATGAGCTTCATTTTTCCCCAGAGACACCACCCTTTATGGTGAAGGATTTGAGTCTGGTATTCTTTCATTCTCTTCTTCTCACTGGCCTTGTCTGTTTTCATCCGCCTTTTATGCATATAGTTAACTTCGGTATAACTTCATGGATTGTGATGCACAATTCCATTCTCATATAATATATACTGTATATATGTAGAGAGAGAGAGAGAGAGAGAGAGAGAAAGAGACTCAAATCACCTCCTAACAACCTCTAATTTTCCCCTTTTGTTCAGTGTACCATCACTTTCACAGGTTAGCTCTCTCTTTCATCTGTCAGTCTTCCTGTCGTTCTGTCTGTCTATCTGTCAGTCTATTTACAGTATCCGTCTTTGTCTGTCTGTCAGTCGATGTGTTTGTCTTTTTATCTATCCATATCTATCTGTGTCAGCCCATATCTGTCTGTATCTTTAAATCAGTCTTTTTTTTTTTTAATGCAAGAAAGAAGGAACCACAGGCTAAGAGCCCACAAACTGTTCCTCCCAAGATAAAACAAAAACAAAAACAATACAAAAGAGCCAAATTCAAGATCCGTACATGTATACACCTCTGTGTGCATTAATACCTGTGTGTGTGTGTGTGTGTGTGTGTGTGTGTGTGTGTGTGTGTGTGTGTGTGTGTGTGTAATTCACCGGGTCGGTCAGGATCAGGATCACTTGATGGTCGTGATCATCAGCTTTTACCCTCCCGAAAGGGAGCTGAGAGCTCATATAGTCCGATCTAAGGGCAAGGCTGTGACCTTCACACACGCACACACCCGTCCCCATGCTCAAGGGGGACAGTAACCACCCACTTCGTCAGTGAAACTTTTCGCAACCTGAGCGAGGCGCGAACTCCTGTCCACCAGTTGGCAAGCGAGAGCGTTACCACTGCACAATTGAGCGGTGTGTGTGTGTGTGTGTGTGTGTGTGTGTGTGTGTGTGTGTGTGTGTGTGTGTGTGTGTGTGCGCGCACTGCAAACCATCACAGTTCCCTCAGAGTAGCTAGGGTGTTAATATGGTCCGTAAATTAATAATGAATACATTCTTCGCAACTCTGATGTCAACAATGGAAGTCTCCAGAATCAGGTAAAATCATATGGAAAAATACCAACATAGCATAAAAGGAAAAAGGCTAATGGCAGTAGCCCATATTTCTCAAGAACTTGTGTTCCATTAAAATATTTTAAATGTAGTATGATATCAGCAAAGGGGTGATTAAGACAGTAACGTGCTGTTGGTCTGGAACAAAGATCGGAAGGAAAATGACAGACATGATTGTAAAGTAGACGGAGTGGAACAGGAGGAATACTTTTGTGTCTGACCGTGCATCAGACCACCTGTCAGCTAGAAAAAAAAAAAAAAATGCTGCCTAGTGTCCTCTTTGGCTTACTTTCATTAAAATGTGGAAACTTCACCCTTGGGGCAAAAATTTAACATGCTGCCAAATTTTCATTGTAATTCTTTCATTGTTTCACCACGCTCAGCATTGTTAAGAAACCCTGACATCAGTGTAGCATTTAAGATGTAAAAAAAAAAAAAATCTTCCGCTTAAAAAAAGATGTATTAAAAAACGGAGCTGCTCCCCGTACCCTCCCCCTTGTCATAGTCCCCCAGGCTCCATGTTTCCTCTCCTCAAACATTTTTCGTCAACCATTTATCCTCATCTATCCAATCTTTGCTCCACTCGTCTCATCTTCCATCCTCCCTTCTCATCTTCCGTCCAACCCTTACTCCTCCACTCTCATTCTCCCTTCAGTCCTTACTCGTCCCATCCCATCCTCCCTCCAAATCCTTTGCCCTACCTTCCCATCTTTCATCTTTCCGCCAACCATTGATCTCTTCCTCCCACCCTTCCTCCTGTCTCTAATCCTCACCCATTCCCTCACACACTTTGCCGCTCCTGTTTCATCTTTCTTCCGACCCATATCCCTCCTCACCCATCCTTACACTTTCCACCAAACCGTGCTTCCATTCCCACATCCTTCCACCCCTCCCTTTCCTCCTTCCCCCTCATTTCTCTATCCCTCCTTCTTTCATACCCCACCTTAGGAGCGATGGGGTGGTGTTTGCAGAAAACTTTGAAGTGTAAGAAGTGGAGTGGAAGAAAATGAAGATGAAGAGGGAGAAGGAGGAGAGAAGAAGGAGGTGAAGATGAAAGATTTGTGCATTCTTCCTTCAGTCCTAAGATGACCTTGAAATTAGAAGAGCAGGATGTGAGCGAAACGAAAGAAGAAGGAGAGTGTGAAGAGAATGAATGAAGAAGGAGCGGGTGGGGAAAATGAAATAAAAGAAAGAGGAGTGAGTGAGGATTGTGAAGGAAGAAGCAGGGGGTGAGGAGAATGAAGGAAGCAGGAGGGAGTGAAGAAAATGAAGGAAGGAGAGAGTAAGGAGGAAGAAGAAAGGAGGATGGAAGAGAGGGTGAAGAGGTTAAGGGAAGAAGGGGGAAGTGATGAGAATAAGGGAAGAAGGGGGAAGTGAAGAGAATAAGGGAAGAAGGGGGAAATGAGGAGAATGATGGAAAAAGGGGGAAGTGAAGAGATTGAAGGAAAATGGAGGAGGTAAAGAAAACAAAAATGATGTGGAAAGGAGGGGATGATAAACCAGGAAAAGAGAGGGAGTGGAGAGAATTGAAAAACTTAGGGGAGAGGAGAATGAAGGGGGAAATAACTTAATCATATACGGTAAGGAATTGATATTACTGAAGGAGTGGGGGAAGAAAATAAAAGGAAAATCGAGAGGGGTATTAAAAGAGACAAATTGAATAGAAAGTCAAGAAAATCAGATGTAGAAGGTAAATGATATAAATGAAGAAAAAACGCGAGAAAATGTATAGAGGATGGAAGAATGGTAACTAGTTAGAGGAAAGGGTAAGTGGAGGAGATATAATCCGGGAATATCATTAAGTGATAGAAGGCTGCCGCCAGACTGTGATATTCAAGTTAAGAGAAACCTCTGATACAGGAAGGATTAATGGCAATATTTTCTAACACGTGAAGTTGATAACTTGTTGCATAAACTCAATAAAATCACCGAGAATTAGTTGAAAGCAAACTACCGTACCTTAGACGCCATAGTACTAAAGGAGTTAACCACATTCACAGGACTCAGGTATTCTTCCTTTTTTAATGTTTTTTTTTTCTTTTTACATTTATCTTTGCATTGTCTTTACATTATATTTTATATTTTTTTCTCAACCTTTTATCTGTACATTATCACTGCAGTATCAGTGTTATTATATTTTATACATATCTCTTTCTACATTATCCCTCGACTGCACACTGTCTGTTCGTTATCCCTACTTTTATAATATATCTCCGCATCCCTTTCATCTCATCTCTTCCCTGTACATTTTATGCTTCACTTTTTAACGCCATGCACCCGACTGTGTCTTTTATGTCTTATTCCTGCTATATATAGACTATTTTATTCAGCTTAGGAGATATTTTTAGAACTCGAGCGATGGAGATAGCCATTATAAATACCACTAACCCTAGAAGACACTTCAAGGATGCATAAAATCGTCAGTTCGGAACCGAGAATGGAATGTAACGTGTGTTTTATTTTATTTTTGCGGCCTCCAGACGATTTTGTTAGGCACTGAAGAGACCGTTTGTAGCAACAGGACTAGACAGTCTCCATCAACCTCTTCACAGACTGGTTTCTCTCCCTGAGGTAAATAAAATCGTCTTGTGACAAAGAATAGTACAACAAAAATACGTACGAGTATTCGAGTAAACGGGTTCTTTTCCTCTTATCCCTTGTCTTTCTGCCTCCCCATTTCGTATGATCTTCCCTCCCTCCCCTCTCCCTTCCTCCGCCTTCTTTCAGCCGCAATCCATCAGTGAGAGGGAGGGAAAGGGGGAGATGGAGGAGGAAAGAGGGAGCGAAGTTAGGGGAGGGGGAAAAGGAGAAGGGAGGGGGGTAAGCGAGAGGGAGAGGGAATGGAGAGAGTGAAGGAAGGAAAGTGGAGGGAGCAGGAGGAGGGAAGGGAGGAGGAGGAGGGAGAGAGGCTGGGAAGAGAATGTGGAGGGAGGATGGGAGAGTAAAGAGAAGGGGAAAGTGATAGGAAGAGAAAGGACAGAGAGATGGGAGGAAGCGAGAGAGAAGGGAAGGAGGGTAGGGAGGGAGGAGGAGGAAGCAGGAAAGGGAGAGAGATTGGTGATTGAAGAGAAAATTCAATCGGGTGGTTGTGGTCTCATGAGATCCTGCGGAGAGAGGAGGGATGGCCGAGTTGATTGAGAGAGATAGAGAGAGAGAGAGAGAGAAAGAGAGAGAGAGAGAGAGAGAGAGATGTAGGAGGAGAGGGTGAACTGGAGGGAGGTGAGTAAGTTGGTGATAGGAGGGATGAGAGAAGATGAGTATCACAAACGAAACGTGGAGGTAAGATAACAGTTATGAATTTAGCAAAGATACTGATAACTGCCAGTTGACATGTGATCTGTGGTTGAGAAGAAAGTGTTATGATGATGATGATGGTGATGATGATGATGATAACATTGGTGGAGATGGCGTGGGGAATCTGCTACACAAACAGTCCCTATGATTTATCACTTGCAGTACCGTGACGTAGACCTGTATTCTGGATGCTATAGTGGACTTCTTTGCTCCTCCTCGTTACCGATTTATCTACCATATAACACCTTAACATTCTTTTATGTGTCATTTATATCATAATTTTTGAATCGGCATAGTTTGCATCAGCAACAAAGAAGAGTAGTTTGAGGTGTAATATGCAGAATAAATCGCAGAATTGATGTGCTACGAGATCTCCAAAGGCAGATACACTAACATTCTCCCTCACAGTTGTACAGTATAAATCGCGTGGAGTTCCTGGAATAGAAAATTAGGGTTAATCCAAATAAGACGGTTAATGGTACCAGTATTAACATTTCATATTCCTATACTCAGTCTTGGCTGAATAAAATGTGTCTGGCGTTAACTGGAAAAACGAAAGAAGACGTGAACATGAGTGGGTTGACTCCTTGAATCCGGTGACATTTTTATTTTGCTTGCCTCCTCCAAGCGGTATTGGTCAGGGTAGGAAAGGCCTCTCGTAGTATTCGTACATTTAGTAGAGTCGTTAATGAAGGCCATACCCAACCCCGCAGGTTGTTAAGTCTCCCCTGAGATGAACAAAGTCGTGTGAAGATAGCAAGAAAAATACAGTTTAATGCGTCGTCTAAATGAAAAGAGTGAATGATGAAGTGTGTTTAACCAGCTTGATTCATGATCGTTTTAGTTACTCTTATTCTAAAAAATAACAAGCGGCACCGAAATTCACTGTTTTTATCAGCCTCCTGCAAGCTTTCTTATGCAGCCAGGACATGCACAGACATATATCCAGGCCTGTATTTATAAAATTTTCAAAGCTTTAATTGGGCTTACGTTTACCCCTATATACTTTTACCCTCATTGATACAGCTGCCAACTCTTCACAACCAAAGTAGAGGGAATATGGATGTGGAAAATAACGACGAAACAAAATTACTCCTGGCAGTAGTTAAGTCCTATGGGAGTTTGTTAATCCTAAGACCTGGTTAACCCTTTCATGCTAGAGATGAGTTTTTCATTTTGTTCTTGGCCTCTTCTGACAGTCGTATTCAGTTCAGTACTGACCTTTTAAACTGGAGGGGTCAGTTATAGTCTTAGTAAACCATTCAGTGCCAGAGACCCTTCCATGTTGAATAAAATCATCTGATTCAGGAGGTCAACTTGTCTGGATACGACCCCAGTTTTGCCTGCCACACACACTCACTCCCACACTAATCATGCCTCCCCTCACCCCACCATGTATAGCCTCCCACGCACAGCACTTGATGAAAAGTTAAAACCAGCATGCAGCCTAAGTCAGGGTTGTCGCCTTGATTACCCTTGCATAAAAAATGAGAATGTTCATTGCAGAGAAAAGAAGCTGAAAAAAATAACTATCCAGAAAACATTATCTCCACTGTCACAGATGCACTGGGATAATATGTAAAGGTGTGTGGCATGTGTAAGTGCTGGGCCTAAGGCAACAGACTGCAGGTTCATATCGGAGTCGGACACAAAAATAAATAATCGCACTTCACACGTTATGAAGTGGGCGATGCCAGATGATTATGCTGACGGTGAGGCCCTTGTGACTTTGCTGCAGTTCTTCCTGTTCTTCATACAAACACTGCAAGGACGGCGTTCCACTTTAATCCCCTTCTTCAGAAGCACTTGTTGCGGCAACGCTAGTATGGCTGTGGCCGCGCTAAAGCGACATTCTACAGGGTTTTCTTTTGTACAGTAGGCCACTTCTCTAACCAGTTGACCACGATCACATTTAGAGCAACAAAACTTTCTGTTAGGACGTTAGGTGTTAGTCACTGCCGTTGTAATTTGTTAGGTTTTTGTCCTTGTTCTTCTCTTCCCTCATCCTAACGTGATGAAATGGGAAATCTGAGGAAATAATGTCGCCGAAGATAACAATAGTAATGCGGAAAATAACATTAATAGACACGATTGACACATTAACTACCGATGACTTAGGTGATAATAATAATAAAAATAATAATAATAAAAAAAATCATCATCATCATCATCATCATCATCCGGACCTCCTTTCCCACCCAAGGGCAGGGTGAGGAGTAGCAGTGTCAAGACAGCACAAACTTTGCCCAGTCCAGTAGGCCACGCTTCCATTCACCCATCATTCAAGCCCCCGGAATCGTGGCTCTACCGAATACGCCAGAAACATTCACCACATTCTGCAGCTTCACACACACGTATCCGATTGGGTCAGTCTAGACGCCGCCATGCTATCAAGGGGTGCCAAAATCCCAGATCATGCACTTCTCACAACATTCATCCAGCCAGCTTGATCTCTTGTCAGTTCCCTAGCCTCACCGACTCCCAAACCTCTCTTCCTCAAACACTCATCCACCATATCTCTCCACCTTCTCCTTGGCCTACCTCGCCTCCTCCCTTCTTCAAATTCGCTCAGGTATACTTTTTTCACCACTCTGTTGTTATCCATTCTTTCCACATGACCATACCATCTCAGGACACTATCTTCGATTCTGGTGTCCACCAACTTCCTTACTCCACACCTTTCACGAATCACTTTATTTCGTATCCTATCCACCCTCTGTACTCCACATTCATTCCTCAGCAGTCCCATCTTCACTGCTCTTACTTTTGACTTATCATTTTCATACCACACCATAGTCTCACACCCATATGTTAAAGTTGGCACTAACACTCCCTCATGTAAGCCTCGTGAAGCTGCAACACTCAAGCCTCTCTTTCTTATCAAGGCCATCATTGCACCAGCTACTTTCCTTCCTTGTGTAATGATGATGATAATAATAATAATAATAATAATAATAATAATAATAATAATATTCTTCTTCTTCTTGTTCTTCTTCTTCTCGTTATTATTATTATTATTATTATTATTAGGCTATTATTATTACTCAGAAGCACAGTACTATTACCGACATGCAAACCCTAACGTGACATTGTGTACACACACACACAAGTTTAATTATACAGGCGTAAAACTTATGAAAATAAGGCATTGTAAACTGCGGTGATGTAGAGGAAAAAATTGTGTTTGTGTAAAAAGAAAGGGAGAGGATGGAGGCAACACGCACGCAATCCACAGCAATTCTTCCCCGGCGCCTCATTGCTGACTACCCGGTCCTCCCTTCCTTTCTCTTCCCTTTTCCTTGTGCTCTCTCCCCCTCCCCTCTCTCTTTCCTTCCCTTTTCTCTCTCTTCGTTGCTTTCCTCTCTTCAGGGTTACCGTCCCTCCCTCCCTCCTCTTGCCTTCTCCCCGTACCCCACCCGCCGTCCTGCTTTTCTATCGTTGTCTTTAACTGACAGGATAATTTTGTTAGTTATAAGCTTCCCTATACCAAACAGCCACGAAGGGACCAATAGGTCTGTTGCTGTTTGCTTTCCTTTGTGCTTCCTTTCCCCAGTTCCCCTGGGGAGGAGGGGAGAATACTTTCCCAGAATCCCTGCTTGTCGTAAGAAGCGAATATAATTTTTTTTTCTCCAGTATTTCTCTCCAAACTGCCCTCTTCTGCTGAGTTGTCCTACGTCTCTTCTTGATATTTTCGTGTTTCTTTTGGCCTTTATTCTCCTTGTACTCCTTTGAGTCCCATATAGCCATATTATGGCTTGGTGATAATCCTTCATTATTCCTTCCCTCTCCTTTTCCATCTGCTCTATCCTTGCCGCATCCCCTACCCTCCTTTCTCCAACACCTCCTCCCTCCATAGAAAAGAAAAACATTCCTTGTCTTAATCTGATAGATTAGTTTTGTTAGTCATAACCTTCCTCATACCAAACAGCCACGGAAGTCGAAAGGACCAACAGGTCTGTTGCTGTTTGCTTTCCTTTGTACTCCATAGCTTTCATACCCCGAGTCAGTTGCCCGCACCCTCCCTCTCTCTCTTCACCCCTCATTCCTTTCCATCCCCCTGTCTTGCTGCCCTCCACTTTGCTGCACACTCCCTCCTTAACTCATCCCCCTTTTCTTCTCCCTCTTCCTCCCTCTCTCATTCCCCTCTTTCACCTCACATCCCTCCCTCCCTAGCTCTCCTTCCCCTTCCTAGCTGCCTCCTTACTTCATTTCTCCGTCTTTCTCCCCATACCTTTCCCTCCCAATTTTTTTTCCCCCTCCCTAGTTGCCCCCTCCCTCTCCTACATCGTCTGTTTCCTCTCCCTCCCCCATTCCCTCCTAAGATTTTCGCCCTTCCCTTCCGTAGTTCCTCCCCCCCCATCTCTCTCTCTGTCTCTCTCACTTCGTTGCTTTGTTTTTACAACTTTTTGGTTAGGTAAAGGAAAAGGAATTTAGGGAGGAAGTGTGAGAAAGAAGGAAATATAGAAGACAAAAACTAGAAGGTTGGGGAAACAGTGGAGGACATAAAGACGTGGAGTGGTATTGTATGATGACGGAAAGTTGATATAAAGAAAAAGTTTGAGCAGAGGGAATGATTCAGCTTACAAACTGCCAGGTACACTAGCGCCAAAAAGTATCGCGCAGGAGGGTGGCGATGATATCTTACTGTAAATGATCATCATAACTTGTGGTGTCCTAAGGTGATTAATCAGTTATTAGCTGAATATTTATGTGAAAATAACACTAGCTAGGAAACGTCACAGGCAAGCAATACTCCTTAATGTATCCTCATGAAAGCAGGTTTGTCAGCGTGGAGTGAGTTATGGGCATTACGTAATAGTCACCGCCTGTGTCAGGTTGTCATTTGGGAAGTATGCACAAGTACGTTTTTTTGGAGCAAGTGTACTGAGGAATTTTGTTGTGAAAGTATTTATGATTTGGCAGTAACTGAAAGTAAAAAAAATTCAGACTTTAATGGGTAGCAAAAGTCTCTCACATAAATGTTCTGGTAAAGACAACAATAAAGTTAATATGCTATCGTACAGATTTCTTTAAATATTTTTTTTCCTACCAGCTTTACCATACAAACTTGCTATTTAGGTCAGTAAGATATTGTTTGACGATTAAAATAAATTATAGTATTGATGTTAAGACTAAGCAATTGCAAAACCCTGAATGAAAGAGTAAAGAGGTGTACCGCATTCGTTCTAACCCGACGAAGATCCCAAACCCTTTTCTGCTCAGTTGGTGACCAAGTGCAGTCAGACTGAAAGGTCAGCTTGACTAGTGACCAAGGTTCTTAGAAATTTATGCAACACTGCCTTAGTACTGAATTTGTGGGAGTGACCCATTGCCGTCAGGTAAAGGCAAACCGATTGCACGGGGAGAAAAGTATACTCGTATGACTGAAAGTGACCGAGGTCTTAGAGAGAGTAAATGAATGAGTTGAAATAGCAGTGTTAAATGTTAAACAGCATACTGTAATCAGAAATGGAAGTGCGAAAAGATAATAGAGAGAGAGAGAGAGAGAGAGAGGTTAATTACATAAACTACACAGACCATGCCGACCAAATGGCCCCAGTGGAGTAGAGAGAGAGAGAGAGAGAGATAATTACATAAACTACACAGACCATGCCGACCAAATGGCCCCAGTGGAATAGTGCGGCCTTAAAACTGGGAAAAAGAGTGGTTCCCTACAGTAATTACCTTAAATATAATCCGGGAAAAAATACTGGCAAATAAAAAGCCGAAAATAACAGTCGCTTCCCATCCCACTAGTGCTGGAGAAAAGTGTATATATATATATATATAAATATATATATATATATATATATATATATATATATATACAGGGTGTAACGCGACGTATGACAAAAACTTACACCAATGATCTATCATGTAATTCTGAGTATATTTTGTTCTATAAACATATGCTCTCTGCGACCCCAGTTCAGTACCCAGCATTCGGCTGTTTTGTGTAAAAGCTCGTCTCTTGCATGTGCCATTGGGTGAGAGCTTCGCAGGGCGACGGGAGACGAGTATTATTAGCTTATACTGTACTATACATAAAAATCCCATATCCTATCAGTACACACGAGTTTTAAGAAGAAACTGTACGTAGTCTACTGATTCTTTAACATCGTCGTGCATTCATGCAATTCTTTTGCACAAATCGACTGTAATTAAGGATGAAATTCAAATTTTATGGCTTGCAAGGGAGTAGGGAGGGAGGGAGGACAGGCTGGTGTGTTGTGCCAGTTATGTAAAATTTGGTTTGTAGGATGTTGCTACCAGCATTATCATAACACCCACAGCTCATTCAGTGAAAGAACATTACCTTACTGAGTGACTAGCATCACTTTAAGTCAGGAGTAATATTATTATTCATAACAATTTTTCTGCTGCAAGTAAACGTGGCACCTTTTTTTTCATATGCTGACGTGAGAACAGTGATACAGGATTGCCAATGTAACGACTATGTTGCTAGACCTATTTTCTTGCTTCTCCTTGCGGCACTAACATCTGGCAACATGATATCTAGCTACATTCTGGATATTTTTGCCATTTTCTTATCGTATTTTATAGCGATGTTTTGCAGTGTTTATTATCTAGCGACATTCTAGCAAGTTTTCAGGACTAAACTAGCGAGACTGATGATAAGGACTTGGCAACCCTGCGTCCACTGTCATTTGAACGGGAACATTTGCAGGGGAGGCACATACTTTAAATACTGTTCTCTGCGTTCTGTTGTTCACCGGGTTCAGCTTCACATGTTCATGAAACAGCATGCCACGTACGTACAGCAATGAAGAATATGCAGATATCGTGTATTTTTTTACGGATTCTGCGATGATGTGCTGCAGAGAGGAACATACTGTAGGTGGATACCCAATGGCGCCACGTTTACTTGCAGCAGAAAAATTGTGATTAATAAAATTCTTCCTGACTTAAAGTGAGGCTAATCTCCCTTTAGAATAACGTTTTTTCACTAATGAGCTGTGGGTGTTATGATAATGCTGGTAGCAACGTCCTACAAACCAAATATTACATAACTGGCAACAACACACCAGCCTGTCCTCCCTCCCTCCCTACTCCCTTTCAAGCCATAAAATTTGAATTTAATCCGTAATTACAGTCGATATGTGCAAAAGAATTGCATGAATGCACGACGATGTTAAAGAATCAATAGACTACGTAAAGTTTCTTCTTAAAACTCGTGTGTACTGATAGGAAATGGGATTTTTATGTATAGTACAGTATAAGCTAATAATACTCGTCTCCCGTCGCCCTGCGAAGCTCACACCCAATGGCACATGCAAGAGACGAGCTTTTACACAAAACAGCCGAATGCTGGGTACTGAACTGGGGTCGCAGAGAGCATATGTTTATAGAACAAAATATACTCAGAATTACATGATAGATCATTGGTGTAAGTTTTTGTCATAAGTCGCGTTACACCCTGTATATATATATATAGAGAGAGAGAGAGAGAGAGTGTGTGTGTGTGTGTGTGTGTGTGTGTGTATACAAAAATAATTAATGTACTGTACTGGAAATCACGTAATAGATAATGAAAAAAGTGAGGTTAGCCCCATGACTGCGGTCACACGTTTTTCTTTTATTCTTATGAGCAGTGAATGATTTTTATTTAACTAAAGAAACATCTCCGGCCGCGATGGGGTTAATCAGGGGGTATGTGCAGTCCATACTACTCAAAATATCTGTTTTAAACTGAACAAAATGGTCTTTTGGTGTTAGTATTAAAGTACAATGACGTCATCGGTTGCAGTGGTATTATTTTTTATTGGCAGAAATGATGCATGAACTAAGGAGTGTGTTAATTATTGTACCCCTCCTTTGATTTACTTTAACGGCTGTGTGCTTGAAAATAAAGATCAAACACACACACACACACACACACACACACACACACACACACACACACACACACACACACACACACACAGAATCAGTTATGAAGAAATACAGAGAAGTTTACGTTTTTCTTTCGTAATTGTTCCGGTATAGCAGTACAGTATTCAAGGACGGGATTTACGTATGCAGAAGATAATGGCGAAATAAAACATTTACAAAATCTTAAAAATTGGTTATGTATATAAAAAAAATGTTTAGTTTTCCTCTTGGATTCGTAAATTTGCAAACGACTTTTATTAACAAAGACATTTCACCCTGGAGGAATTAAATCTTCATTTCATTAGCGCCTCTAGTCCGAGAGGTCTTTCCTCATTTGAATGAAATCGTCTGAAGGCACTATGATTAAACTAATATAAAGCCTTTTTATGCAGGAAGGTTACCCGGTTAGACATTATCGTGAGTGATGAATAATTAATAAAGAAATAAAACAGAAGGCGAAAGCAAATTAACTGTGTGTGTGTGAGAGAGAGAGAGAGAGAGAGAGAGAGAGAGAGAGAGGAAAGTTAAGAGGGAAAGGGTAACTTTTTGTGTGCGTACGTCTGATTGAACGACGTTTTTGACGTGTGGACTGTCTGGGTGTGTCTGATTGGATGACTGGGTGTGTGACTGGATGACTGGATGTGTCTGATTGGATGACTGGATGTGTCTGATTGGATGACTGGATGTGTGTAATTGGATGACTGGATGTGTCTGATTGGATAACTGGATGTGTCCGATTGGGTGACTGGATGTGTCTGATTGGGTGACTGGATGTGTCTGATTGGGTGACTGGATGTGGCTGATTAGATGACTGGACGTCTCTGATTGGATGACTAGATGTCTCAGATTGGATGACTGGATGTGTCTGGTTGGATGACTGGGTATGGTTGATTGGATGACTGGATGTGGTTGTTTGGATGACTGGACGTGTCTGATTGGATGACTAGATGTCTCAGATTGGATGACTGGATGTGTCTGATTGGATGACTGGATGTGGTTGATTGGATGACTGGATGTGGTTGATTGGATGACTGGATGTGGTTGATCGGATGACTGGATGTGTCTGATCGGATGACTGGATTTGTTTGATTGGATATCTGTTCCCATTTATTGTCTACTGTTTCTCTTCTTTCTTAAAAATCTCTCCTTTCCTTTCATTTTATTCTTTAGACACAGGCCTCCTCATTTAATTTATTTTTCATAACGTTTAATATGTTCTTCATTATCTTTCACTCTCATCATCTCTTGCAACGCCATTCTTTCTTTCTTGCTTCTCCTTGGGTATGGGGTTGTATATAATCTGTGTGATTTGGAGATTTCGTGTCACCTGTTGTTTTGCGATTTACTCTGTGCTTACGCCTCATTTATCTTCTTGTATGTTATCTCGATATTAAAATGACGTAAACTGCATACAACAGAGTGTTAAGGTGTAGTAAATCGCGAAGAAAAAAGGTACTAGGAAACCTCCTCTACCACCCAGAATAGGGTCCACACTACCTCTATCCCTTTTTAGCATTTCATTTTGTGTTCCTTCTTCTGCCCTCTCATACTTATGTTTTCCTTAGCGTTATATTCCGGTTAACACCACACGATTTTATGTTGATGAGGGTGAGTGATAGGAGCTTAGGAGTGTTAATTCTATCACCAGTAACACTCTCATGATCCGGACAACTCTAATATTCTAGTCCAGCCAACGCCTTGATGTTATTCAACTGAGAGCGAATGATATGAGCCAGATAACTAACAGGTGTTTCTGTTACATCTCATCTGCTCTTACCCACTCATATGACCTCAATCACATCTCTCCCATTTCTCCTCCCTATCCCCATTTGCTCCCCTTCCTTTTTATTTATCCCTTCCTTTAACAGTGTTTTCCTTTATTTTGCCAGCTCTTACAACTTCCATTATCTTTCCCCCATTCCTCTCCACTTTCCCATAGTCTTCCCTTCCTTCTCACCTATCTGTTCTCTTTATAAGTGTGTCCTTATTTCTGTTAATAGTGTTTTCCTTTTTCCTTACACCTCATCTGCTCAGCCAACTCTTATAACTTCCATCATCTCTCTCTCCCATTTCTCCCTTTTTCCATTTTTTCCTTCTCTCTTGTTTTAATACTTTTTCTTCTACATGTAATAGGTAACCATTTAGATGTTTTTTTTTCTTTATTTTCTTACATCTCATCTGCTCTTACGGACTCTCATAACCTCCATCATCTCTTATTTCTCCTCCCCTTTCCCATTTCCTCCCTCCCTCCCTTCCTTCCTCCACCCCCAGCCCTTCACCATTCCAACAATAACCACTCTTATCACCTCGCACCGTAGGGCCTTTTCTCCCTTGCCCATGCCTCTCTTATCAGTACAGAGATAAGGCCAGTGAAGGTATGTGTATGTAAATGGCCATCCGGACTTTTTATCATAGTTTTTAAAAATTTTGATAGGCTTGTACTTTTTTTTTCCTCCTCCTCTCTTCCTCCCTTGTTGATAATGGACCTTTGTGTTGCTTCCTGTAACTGAGAGACTGTTTTGGCTTGTATATTTCAGAGTCCTATTTATCATTGTCATTATTATTATTATTATTATTATTATTATTATTATTATTAATCTGTCTGGTGAGATAGATTTAACATTTTCAGGATCTGGACAGAAATGGTATTATATTTCAGTAATGCCAGAAGAATTACTTAAGCTAATATTGAGTCGCAGGAGCCAGTGTTATTGCTATTACCATTAACCCGTTTATGGTTGAGGTGTTATTACTATTATTGCACTTGTGGTCGGGACAACTCTCAAAGCCAGATGATTTCATTGAAATATGAGTGAGTCATAGGAGTGTGAGTGTTAGTGTTGTGGGACTTGTGGCTGTGTTGGCTGCCTGTCTTGCCTCGCTGTTTGATGGTAGTGTTGTATACGTATCGAAAATACTGTGTTTTCTTTATACTTTGGTGATTTATTAAAAGTGCATCCTAAACTATATTTTACACATAGATCGTCCGATGGAGAGAAGGTGTTGTGTATGTGTGTGTGTGTGTGTGTGTGTGTGTGTGAGAGAGAGAGAGAGAGAGAGAGAGAGACTGCAATTTCCTCCGTTTCTACTTGCTGTTCACACGCACTTTGCCTTTTTGGTACAGCATACTAAATATTGCACCCAATTCTCCTCCAGCTTTAAAGCATATATAATTTTGTAGTTTTCCTTTTAACTTATTGACTCAGGCATGTCGTAGTGTGATAGAGTAAAACTGAAGTGGTTAGGCAAAATTGCCTGGAGGTGCCAATAATATGTAGACTTGTTTGTGCTGAAGATCATATTTCCTCCTTGTGCTCCTTATCCCTCAACTCGTTACCTAATTACTGGTATTCTTTTTTTCAGGTAAGGAAATATCGAGCAGACCGATGTGGCTATGTTACCTGCTGGAGTGTGCCTCCAGGTATGTACCGTTGACAGAGTTGGAGTGTATAGCTTAACATGATAGAGGCGTGGATCTGCATATACCTGGGTCCTGTTAGTAATTTCCTAATAGGCTGTTCTCTCTCTCTCTCTCTCTCTCTCTCTCTCTCTCTCTCTCTCTCATTCATCCACACTTCTTTCTGTCATTTTCACACTAGTCTTCAAGCGTTGCATTTCTCTTAAGCATCTTTACCCTCGGTATCCTATTAACTGTACTGGATCATTATTTTACGTTTATCTTCTTGCCTCCCCTTAGCCTACCATTCCCTTCGTTTCCATTCTTCTCACATTTTCATCTTACCTTTCTTAACCTCCTTTATTTTTCCTTGCCCATTTCAAGTATCTCCTTTACCTTTACGTCTCTATTCTTCCGCTCATGTCTTATCATCCTTTCTTTACTAACTCTACTTTGCGTCACCCATCTGTCTCTCCATTTCAATGATCTCCCTTTCCTTCCTCCCGTGTCCTTCCCCCCTCCGTCTCGGCAAAAAGTGTCGGTGGAGCAGAAAGACAAACAGAGGGAGGCAGAAGTTGGGCAGGTAAGACTGGACACACACACACACACACACACACACACACACACACACACACACACACACACACACACACACACACACACACACACACACACACACACACACACTAATACGGTTACCTGTTTCTGCAGGAGTTAGACAGGCCTGCAGCACACACAGTCGTGAGCAGTGTGCCGCGTGTGTGTGTCTTCCATCCCTTCAGTCTTTTAACTTTGCTGTGTACAGTTTTTGCTGCCTCTTTATTCCCTTCCAATAGCATCCTTTTATTTTTGTGTTTATTGATTTTTGGATCTGTTTTTACCGCCTCCAAACTTATGTAATTATTGAGGAAACTGTCGAAATGAAGAGGTTGGAGGATGTCGTCTTTAATTTCTTATGCTATGAAAGCTGTCCCCCTGAACTAAATAAAGCGGTCAGGATGTAGCAAGAATATCTAAAAAAAAAATAATAATAATAGTTAGTCAGATGGTTAAGGATTTCTTTTTTACCGTATATCCCGGTCGATTAACTATTTTTCTTCCGGGAGGGGGGGGGGAGTTTGCCCTGAATGATAATACTCGTATTAATAGTTTATCATTAGTGCAGCCAGGAAGTGAATATCTCTAAGGTTTGGCTGAACCATCTGAAGCGCATTAAATCGTTGACGTCTTTGCATATGTTTCAGAAGTTTTATTTATATCCTCCTAGTGGGGCAGTAAACAGCTGAATTGTACTTAAACGATTATAAATTTATTCCCACTTGACTCACTATTATTGTATTATGCGATGTCCTCTCAAGTGATATGGAACAAAATTAGCACATAATAATGTCACCATTCATAGTAATCACACTTTATTTGTACAATTCACACATTAGTTAGTGGGAAAAGATGCACTTACCCCTTCTTTATCAGAGAGAATTCACCAACAACGACATATATAAAAACCCACACTCTCACAGCGCAGTTTTATCACACACACGCTGTCAAGCATGTTTTTGATGTAGAATAATGCACCCATTCTTTACCTGGAAAAAACTGAATTCATTTTCACTTTGCCAGTCATAACGTTACCCAGACGCTATACATACTGTAAAGACATTCTGGCAATACGTGTATGCTGGTAAAATTAATGCACTCATGGATGGAAAAATGCTCTTTTTTTTTGTGTTTGGAAAAAATTTACAATTTTTTTGTTGGGATAAAATCACGCTTATTGTCTTTTGATGAGCCACAATATTAACCTTGAAGGACACATATATAGACACCCACACTCTGCAGTACACCATTATCACCCACACTTTACACCAAATGCCTTCCCCCTGCTGCCACAATATCAACCATCACTCACACCTACGTCCCTACTCCCACACCCACTCTCATACCTAGTCAGCGTCAGTAATTCTTTCACATATGTGCATTCCGAGCTATTACGAACTTTGCACGATCCTTAGTAATTTATGGACCCACTGCGAATACATGCATAAGAACGTATTACTCTCTCTCTCTCTCTCTCCATGTCTGCCAGTCTGTGTGGGTTGTGATGTACAAATTGCCACCCTGTTTGCCCATTGTACTCTACAGTAGATTGTAAATATAAAATAAATCTTTTTCTCTCCAGGATTATTTATCCCGTAAAAACAACCCAAATAGCAATATTAAAAGAAGTCATCATACCGTGCACCATAACCCAGCCTCCCTCACCCATAACCCCTACACCCAGTTTTATGTCCCCTGTAAACAGTAAATCGACGCAGTTTAGAAATACATACCTACTCTCCTGCCTTTAATATACTCTACCTCACCCTCGTTGTGTGTGTGTGGGGGGGGGGGGTCCTGGCTTTCCCCTGGTTATGAGTGTGTGGGGGTGGGGGAGAGTGAGTGGTCATGACTAGCCTCGTTTTGTGTGTGTGAGTGTGTGTGTGTGTGTGTGTGTGTGTGGTCCTGGCAAGCCTCGGTTGTGCGTGTGTGCGTGCTCGCACTTGGTTTATTGTTCTGACTAGCCTAGATTTTGTGTGTGTGTGTGTGTGTGTGTGTGTGTGTGTGTGTGTGTGTGTGTGTGTGTGTGTGTGTGTGTGTGTGTGTGTGTGTGTGTGTGTGTGTGTGACAGGTTTTCCCCGGTCATGTATGTGCTTATGTGAAGGTTTGCAAATTGTGGGACGTTATTGCCGTCGACATTTTTATCTGTCGCTTTAAATTTGAGATAACGGCGATTATGTCTTCTGCTGCCTCGTGATTCTCTCTCTCTCTCTCTCTCTCTCTCTCTCTCTCTCTCTCTCCATTCCTCGGTTTCATATCCCGTTTCTTTATTTTCTTTCACTTCTTTTCCTTATTGCATTTTACTACTTTCCTCGCTGTAGTGTGTGCTTCCCTTTCTCACTTTCGTATCTTGGTTTCTCCCCTTTTCTTATGCTGGTCCATCCTACTTTTTTCTTTTTTTTGTTCTTTTTCTTTTTTCTTGGCTATTTCTTTTCCCTTTTCCTCATCCCCCTCTTTTTCTATGGTTCGTTCATTCTTTCCTTTGCCCTTTAAGTGTCTTTGCCTTTGCGTCCTCGCTTCTTCTTTTCCTTTCGTGCATGAAACCTTCATATCTTTCTTGCAACTCAGGTACACTCATCTTGATATTTGTTTCTGTCTCCTCTGCTCTGCTCTCTTTTTAGTGTATTTCTTCTTCTCTCAACTCTTTTCGTACCTTTTATTGTCTTTCTTGCTCAGCGTCCATTGTTTCCTTTCTTTTCCGTGTTTGCCTCCTTTCTCCACATCTTTTTTCATCTTAGATCCATTCATCTGTGCTTCTTCCCTTCCTTGGCGATTTATGTTCCCCTGTTCCCTCTTCTTGTCCCGTACATGCTCCTTCTACCGTTCTCATTTCCTATTTTCGTGTTCGTTTCTTGTTTTTTCGTACCACCACGTCTTCCCTTCTTGCATCCTTCTCTTCCTCTCTTCTTTTCCTCTCTCTTGCGACTTGACATTCTTTTCTCCAGACACCTGTACACCACTCTTTTTAAGCACACTGTGTACTTAGCTTTATATTGAACTCTCTCCCTAATTCTTGATGTTCTGTTTTGTAGTGTATGTGTGTGTGTGTGTGTGTGTGTGTGTGTGTGTGTGTGTGTGTGTGAATTTTGATGTGTTTGATAATGGGACATGGACTTGACTGTTCGTTCCTTGATGCTCCTCATCTTCCTTTCTCCCACACACCTTCACTTCTTGTTACTTGGGCACTAATACCCACCATTTATACTGAATGCATGCTAGGGTTGCCTCATCATCAGGTAGATTTTCGTTTCATGTCGGTGGGTCTTGGAAGAGGTCAGTAAATTCAGATCATTAGACATCACCCTGTCCTAGCCTGAAATCAAACTCTCGTCCTTTCATACACCACATCACTTCTCTCTAACCATTTGACCATCACCATTATTAATTCCTTGTATATAATGAATGCTTCCTTCAGTAGCTCCTGTTTGTTGCTCTTCTCCAGTCTAACATCTTAAAATTTACATCTTAAGATTTTTGCCAGACAGTCCCTTCCAAAGTTGAACGTATGGAATCTGTTCACTTCTGGTTTCATCCTCTACTTTCTTCGCTTTTTCTCTGTTCTCTCTCCCCTTTATTTTGGTGATTCTCATTCTTACTTTATTTCGTTCCTTAAGGTCTCCCTTTTATCTCCCGCTGGGAATTAAGATCTTTCTTACTCCCCTCCCCCCCTCTTTATTCTCATGACACCGTTCCTCTCAGAGCATTGTAATCTTGTCTCTTAATATCCCCTTCACTGTGTCCTGCCTTCCTTGTCACCCATTTTACTTCTTATCTAATCTAACCTTCCTGCCTCTTTTGCATTGACCTTTCATTTCCACTTTTTAACAGTTTCTTTCCCTCACACCATGTTCTCTTTTTAGTTCTACGGCTCATCCATTTCCATTTCCATGTCCAATTAATCCTACTGCTACCTTTTTCCAAGCCTTCGATTCATGTCTTCCATTTTTACCTCACCACTCATCCGCCCGTACACAATTTCTCTTCCTGACACCATGTTCTCTATGTTTGGCTTCACGTTTCGTCCCTGCCATTTCCCTGTCCATCTAATCAGCCAGCCACACCATTTTCGAATATCTTTTCATTGACATCCACTTATATCTCTCATCCTTTGCTGCCTATGACAGTTTCTTTCTCTTCAATCCCTCTTCTCCGCTCTATCCTTTCTCTCCACTTTATCCGTTCTCTCCGTTCTATCCGTTTTTTTTTCCATCTGTGCCCTTTATTCCTTCTATCCCTGTACTTTCCCTTTCTTCAGCGTTCACCTCTTGCTCTCTCTTGCACCTCAGTACTATTTCTATTCCTTCTTTCCCTTCTGTGTCCTTACCTTCTTTCCCTTACATCCACTTTCACCTTTCATCCTCTACACCCCACCGGAATTTCTATCCCCTTCGCTACGGTTATTCTTTCTGTCACTTTTCACATGTTCACACTATCTTCTCGTCATCTTTCCACCTCAGCAGTTTATACATGTTTCCTCTCATTGCTTTCCCTCCCTCTGTCTCGACCTTCCATACGGTACCTCTTTTAGTGCCCTTCATTCTTTCGTGTTTCATCCGTTATCATATAGCCCAGTTGTTTGGTATAAAATCTTTGAACTACTTGAACGCTTTCCAGAAATATGTAAAACTAAGCCAATTCCTGATGTATTTACTGTCTTGAGTAGCCATCCTTCCTCTCGCACCCCCTTCTATCGTCCCACCTCCCCCATTCTCCCCTCCACTCGCCGTGTTCCCACCATAATTCCTTCCTTCCCAGACTTTTCTGCTTTTCTCGCACACCACTTACCTCCTCACATGTCGCCTCCTTCCGTCACACATCCTTCCGTTACTCCCACAATTATCCTTTCCTTCCGCTCTAATCTTTCCTCCCACACTCTCTCCTACTTTCCCACATCATTCCTTTCTTCCCACGCCCCATCCTCTTCTCCAAAGTCAACTCTCCTCTCCAGATCAGTTCTTCATGCCCTTCTGTACATAATAACCCTTTCACGTCTTCCACGTCCTCTTTTTAACCCTTCATGACCCATACTGCAGTCCCCCTTTCCCTCACGCCTCCACAACCCTTTCTTCCTCAGCCTCCCTTCACACCTTCCACATCCTCACTTTCACAGCCCCTCTACCTCTCCTCGACCCATCTACCTCTCCTCGGCCTCCTCCGTCCCTCCCACCCTCTGTTTCTTCCTTCCCTCTTCTTCTCATATTCTCCCATGCCACACCCTTTGTGTCTCAGACAACTCATTTTCCTTCCACATACCCACTTATCACCCCTTTCTCAGTTCCTGCAATTCCTTCCTCCCTTCTCCTACCGTCCCAACCTCTCTTATCCCTACAGTTCCTTCCCCTCCTCCTACACCACCCTTCCCTAAATCCCCCTACTGCCCCTTCGATTCCCCCAGCCCCTTTCCCCCTTAATCCCTCTTTCTCCCTCCCTGTCTCCCTTCCCATCCACACCCCATCCCTGCCGCCCCCCTCATTTTCCTCAACTCCTTCACCTCCCTGCCGCCCCCATCATTTTCCTCAACTCTTTCCTCTCCCCCTGCGCTTCAACCATTTCTCTATCCCCTACTGCTCCTTCACCTCCTTTCAGTTTCCCTCTCCATACCTTTCCCTCCCTCCTCTCTGTCCCATTTCCGCCCTCTCCCCCTCTCTATCTCCCTCCCTCCCCTCTATTTACCCCCTCTCTATCTCCCTCCCTCCCTCCCCCCTATCTACCCCCTCTCCACCTCTCCACCTTCTCTCCATCCCCCTCTAGTGTAAACCGGCGCGTCATTTACCACAAGTTGGGTCGTAAAACGGAAGTTGGGACGGGCCAGTGATTGTAAGTGATGGCACCGACCCAGCACGCTTGATTTGGCGGAGCTGAAGGGCTTAGTGGGGGAGGGAGGGGGGGTGGAGAGAAGTTTGGGCGAGAAGGAGAGGGGAGAGAGGGGAGAGGGAAGTAGAGATAGAAAGGAGAGGAGAGGAGAGAAATATCAGGAGGAGGGAAGGAGGGAGAGGAGGGAGAAGTTTTGGAAATAGAGAAGGAAAGGGAAGCCGGGAAAGGGAAGCCGGAAGAGGAGAGAACTGGAGAGAAGTTTGGAGAGGAGAGGAGGAAAGAGGAGAGAACAAGAAGTTTCAGGAAGAAAGGAGGAATGAGGAAGAAGGGGGAACACAGGACGAGGAAATGAGGAGTAATTTGATAAGAATGGGAGGAAGGTGGAGAGGACAGAAGAAAAGATTGTGGAGGAGGGAGAGAGTGGTTTTAGCAGTCAAAAAAGAGTGTTGGAGAGGAGGAAGGGAGAGCTAGGAAGAGAAAAGGGTGCTAAGGGGGCAAGGAAAGAGAGAGAGAGAGAGAGAGAGAGAGAGAGAGAGAGAGAGAGAGAGAGAGAGAGCGTATTTGGGGATGATGACGATAGAAGAGAGGATAAGAAGGGATGAAGGAAGTTTGGAGAGGAGATATAAAGGAGGAACGAAAGTAAGAGAGAGAGAGAGAGAGAGAGAGAGAGAGAGAGAGAGAGAGCAGCCCCCGTTATTGCCAATTTCTTCTTTACAAAATGTGTCCCCCTTCTCGCCAGTATCTCTTCCCTGTTAAGCGGATTCATTTCTCAACTTCCTCGTTTCCTGTTCCTCATCGTCCCTCTTAATATTCTTACTTTTATTCTTTTTCTCATTAACTTTGTTCATCTCTGTTTATTTGTTCTCCTTGCCCCTATTTTCCTCCTCTTCCTTCTCGTGTTTATCTTGTTTATTCTCTTCGTTCTTTTCTCTTTTTTTTCTGTTGTTCAGTCGTGTGTATTTTTCTCATAGCTCTCAGTTGTCTTTTCTTCTTCCTTTCTTCCGTGTTTGTCTCTCCTCATGTTGTTATTCTTCCCCTTCCTCCCTATACATCCCGCCTTTTCTTCCCTCATTTATCGTTCTTCTTCCTTGTTTTTTCCTCATCACATTTATCTTCCTTGTATATTCCCCACATCATTTTCCATTTTCCCAGCTTTTCTTCCACGATTAATTCTTCATTGGTAATTTGATAATTATCTCTTCCTTTCGATTTATCATCATTCCTCGTTGTTACTCTTCCATGTGTATTTTCCCCCTTCTTGTGTGTGTGTGTGTATGTGTGTGTGTGTGTGTGTGTGTGTGTGTGTGTGTGTGTGTGTGTGTGTGTGTGTGTGTGTGTGTGATTTCATTACCGTCCACAAAGCCTCTCCAACAGTCACCTCCAGCCACACCACCAGCCTTGATTACCAACAGGTAGTTTTGGATGCACAGGTGTAGGACGGGGTGGGGGGGAAGGGTGGGAGAGGAGGGACCGATAAATGGAGGTGGAGGAAGGAGGGACCAATAAATGGAGGTGGAGGAAAGGAGGAACCAATAAGGAGGTGGAGGAAGGAGGGACCAATAAATGGAGGTGGAGGAATGGAGGAACCAATAAATGGAGGTGGAGGAATGGAGGGACCAATAAATGGAGGTGGAGGAAAGGAGGGACCAGTAAATGGAGGTGGAGGA
Source organism: Coenobita brevimanus (assembly GCF_032717465.1). Taxonomy (NCBI): domain Eukaryota; kingdom Metazoa; phylum Arthropoda; class Malacostraca; order Decapoda; family Coenobitidae; genus Coenobita; species Coenobita brevimanus. The sequence goes on along the minus strand of NC_137016.1, from coordinate 44,923,471 downwards.
AAGGAGGGACCAATAAATGGAGGTGGAGGAAAGGAGGGACCAGTAAATGGAGGTGGAGGCATGGAGGGACCAATAAATGGAGGTGGTGTTGAGACGATTGGGGGAGAAGGAGGACGAAATGAGAGGGGGGAGTTGATGGGAGAGGGAGGACGAAGTGAGAGGGGGAGGTTGATAAATAAAGAGAGAAAAAATACGGAGGGAAGGTGAGAGGGGGCGAGAGGAGGGAAGGAAGTTTGGAGGAATGGGGGAGAGGGAGGAGAGAAGGATGGAGATTGGCACATGGAAGTGAAGGAGAGAGGGAAGGGAGGTGGAGAGTGAGAGGGAAATGGAGAGGGGAAGATAGGGAGGAAGGAGGGGAAAAGGGGAGAAGGATGGAGCAGGGGATAGGAGAGGGACAGTTATATGGAACTGGAAGAGAGGAGGAGGTAGGTGGGATGGGGAGAGAAAGTAAGAGAGAAGGAGGGAGGGAGGAAAGAGGGAGGACGGTCAATTGTGATGGAGAGAGGGAGATTGAAGCTAGTGGGTGAGGGGTGACCAATGGTAATGGTGAAGGAAGTGTGGTTGGTGGTGGAGGAAGACACAACACAGGTATACGTTTCTTCTTCTTATCTGCTACCTTCCTCTATTTTATTCAGTCCACTAATCCTCTGCAGTGATTCACAACCATCTCGCTCATACGAGTACACTCAAACATTTCACGACATATTCTATCTGCACCAAGCAGCTTGCATGATTTCGAAGTTAAACGTCCATTTATAAAGATGACTTTAAGCTTTGCGTGAATTGTGTACTTATGTCTTGTTTTATGATGTCTGGCTGTTGTCTTTGTAATCCTTTCTCTTCTGCCATTTCTCTGCTGTTGGAGTCGCTTGTGCTTTGCTTTGATCTTTGAGTGTGTGTGTATATTATTCCTGAAGCTGTTGAACACTGAATATGGCATCAGCGGTCCCTTTGCTTGGCACAGGCCCAAACTGCATCTCATCAATGCTCACTCTTTCTCTAATCATACCTTCAAGGACTTTCTCCATTACCTTCATTATCTGGTCCAAAAGCTTTATGCCTCAATAATTTTCTCTTTCCAGGGCATCACTCTTCCCCATGTACACAATCACACTCTTCAGCCAGTCATCTTGAACAACACACTCATTATATATAATCGTATTTATCAAGTCAGTAACTAACCCCACATCTATATCTCCTGAGGCCTTCAACATTTCAGTAGTCAACCCAGACACACCTGCTACCTTCCCCACCTGCATTCTGCCTGTTGCCTTGCTCACAGTAACAGCGTCAGTCAAAGGCCAAGGGACAAACACTGGGTCTGCAGACTCCAAACCTTCCCTGTTCCAACCAAACTCTTCATTCAACAATCGGTTATAATGCGCTCTCCAGACGTCCTTAATATCCCCGCTGTTCACCATTATCCTTCATCATTCTTCAAACACTGCTTACCTATGATATCCCTGTTTTCCCTCTTCATCTGATTTGCTGCCTTAAATATCATATTCTTCCTTTCCACACTGTTTAGGTTTTCAAGTAGAAGTCTCTGAGACTGATTTTGCCCTTTAAACCTCTTTTCTAACCCTGTGCATGGCAGCCAAGTATTCCTCATCGGTACAACTCCTTTTCCATTCCCGGAAAAGCCTTGTTTCTCCTTAACTGCAGCCTCTACACCCTCATCCCACCACCAAGTTTAATATTAGTAATTTAAGTGCGGGAATTAAAAACAGAGCACATGATAAGGTTTACTGATCTGGCTTTTTGGTGGAAGAGTAGCCGAGGCATACCAGCAATGAATCGTTGAATCATGACTCGACTTTTAAATGGCGGAAACAGATTTATTCCTTTTGAAGTCTGACCGTAATTGTTCGCCGTAATTAATTCGATTAATGTTATGGACATTTCAGTTAGTGACGCACCAGCTGATTTATTCTTTTAGATATCGTGTTGATTAATAACACGTCTTCCGTTTTCCTGGCCTGGCCTCATCGTTGCAGCAGTGGATTATGGTGATCGGTAACAAAATAATTCATAAGTATCGTACGTATGGGAAGTGAACCATCACCAAATACCAACTATTCTGGTCACTGGACGCACTTGCAACCGATACATAGTTTGTATATATCCTTTTCCAGCTGAGAAGAATGAGTTTTTAAACACTGCAAAAATAAAACAGGTTACGTCATCCACACAATGACGTCAGGGTCAGTGACGGAGAAGTGACGTTTTAAAACACTAACATATCTATATTCATATCTGTATATATCTATATCTGTCCATCTATCTATCTGTCTGTCTATCCGTCTATCTATTATCTATCTATCTATCTGTCTATCTATATACCTGTATACATTCATGAGCTTGCATAAATGTACAATACGAAACCCATAAACAAGACATGTTTTTACCATAAGATAAAGCTCACATCATTAAGCCAGTGCTGGAGGTAATTCGTCAGTCACTTTTGGTGAATAATTTAATCATGTGCAGATGAGCATTAAGGAGCACAAAACGGAGTAGGCAATGAAGTAGGCTATGCTCACCGTAGGTCCAGTCTGGTCTTGTGTTAATTTGGTAGCAGTTGGTCCATACGTGTGGCCAGAAAAGCTCTCAGGAGCACGCAGCGTAATAGCCAGCATTCACTACTAGATACATGTCTGCGAGCCAGTTTTGATGGCAATTACACCAATAGTTTGGGTGTGATTGATGTAATACACACACACACACACACACACACACACACACACACACACACACACACACACACACACACCAGCCGTCAGGTGATTAACCTGCGTGGCAAGTTTAGTGGTTTTCTGTAACCCAGGAAACCATTCACTAGGATGGGTGGTAGCCGTATAGCCAACAAATCAATGTATAATGGTCTTGTAGGTTAAGGTACTCCAGCCAGTTGTGGTCCATAAGGATGTAAGTTTGAATGGAGGTTAGGGTTTATTGCTCACATGATTCCACTCCGGATTGAGAGACTGGTCGCTCACTTAAATGTTTGGACTAAGCATCCCAGCCCGAGGCCTTGACGCTTCTGATGGGACAGTAAAGTTGATGGATGGATGGATTGATTCGTGGACAAAGGCCCCCTTCATTTGCATCTATTATCCCTCTTTTATCTCTTTTACTGTAGCTAACTTCCACCTGAAACTTCCTTCCTTTCAACTTCTTCCATTTCATTCCACATTTTCTCTCAAATTCTCCCATTACCTTGTTTTTCATTTTTCTAATTAAACTTTCTACCGTCCACTCTCCAGACAGTCTACCCATCCCTCAGTGCTATATTGTCACTTCCCGCGTAAAACCTTTCTTCAATCATTGTTCTTTTTTTGCACTATGTAAGTCACTATTGCATTTCCTCCCCCCCCCCCTCCTTTTTTTCTGCAGGCATTTATAGTTTTTTACACCCGTTATCCTTCGATTTTTTTTTTTTTATAACATTTTATGTCTTCCTTTCTCTTCATGAAAGCTTATCAGTTCATCATCAGCCACCAGTAGTGTATTTTCTTCATCAACCATCACTAGTGTATTTGTTTTTCTCCTTTCATCACCCATCAACAGTTCAGTTTGTTTAATAACTGGGTGTGAGGGGAATCTTCAGGAAACAGCACCATTTATCATTTATTTATTATTTTTTTTAACGCATCTGATCTACACAAAGCCCATCCTCAGAGAGAGCGAGCAATTAAGAATACGTTAGAGATACAGATATGCCAAGGGATGCTCACCTCTCCGGATGGTTTGTGGTGGTATACCCGGATTGGCTGCCTGTTACCCAGACTGACCAACTTTCACCATCGAAATATTTACTCGTATCGTTCAGTGTTTGATAAAGGACTCCGTGTAGTTTGGAACGCTAAAGAAGTTTATATGTTTATCTGTCCATCACCCAGCCTCTTTTTGCTCCGTGACTAGAAATATAACACACACACACACACACACACACACACACACACACACACACACACACACACACACACACACACACACACACACACACGAAAGCAATAAAGCCCTTGCAGGTTTTTCTTAGTTCTTTTTCTTTGTCTTTTCCTTCTTTCATTCATTTTAAAGAGAAGTGATATCGAACCAGACAACGGCGAGATTCAAAAGTTGGAAGGGATAGGAGAAAGAAAAACCATAAGAGAATAGCAAAACAGGGATATCCGAGGCGAACCAAAAATCACACAACGCAAAAAAATCAGAGGATTAAAAAAGCCCTGAAGAATCATGAAACAAGAAAATCTAAGGAGAAACAGAAGCATCAAAAGAATCGCCTATCGGAAAAACTGAAGGAGAAACAGAAGGCACAGAAGAATCACGAAACAGGAAAATCATAGAGACACAGAAATCACACAAGAACGGCAGAACAGGAATGTCTGAGGACGACACAAGAAAGGCTAATATAGTGACCCGTAGAGCCACATGTCATCGGTCGGGGGTGGGATGGAATATCGTAAGGAAAAAGATTGGCAGGGGGTGATAGGAGCGAAGGGGACAGAGGGGAAGAGGGGGCGCTGGCAGTGGAAGGGGAGAGAGAGAGAGAGATAGGAGGGGGGAGGGGACGCTGGCGAGGGCAACAAGGGCGAGGAGGAGCGGAGGGTAAGATGTGTGTGGGGGGGGGGGACGGCAGCAGGGGTCCGTCTGGTGTGGTCATGCCATCATCTGGCGACTGTGGACGTCCCTGAGCAGACATATTGGTACTCCACACACACACACACACACACACACACACACACACACACACACACACACACACACACACACACACACACACACACACACACACACACACACACACACACACACACACACACACACACACACACACACACACACACACACACACACACACACACACACACTGATTGAACGATGGACCAGTAGGTATGCAGCTGGGATAGGTAGGAAGGGAGAAGCGTGAATTGATACGAATAGACAGGTATGTAGCTGGGATACGTCCAGCTGAGTGATAGGGAAGGGAAGCAGATCAGCCTACAATAGATGGATGAATAGATGTTGACAAGTATAGGTGACTGACAACGAAAACGGAAAGAAATATATATGTATGCAGCCAGGATAGAACTATTTAGCGAATAGAGGTAGGAAACTGAACAGCCTTAAATAGATAGATCGATAGATAGAGAGACATGTTTCAATTAAGGACAAGGAAATAAAAGAGTAATATGTATGCGGCCACGATAGGCGGGATTGGCTGAGGGTGAGGGATGACAGAACATCAACTATCAATAGAGGCCGAGAGATAGATGCACAGACACACATCCATAGATAGATACAGTAGGTAGATAGATAGGTAATAGGATTGATGTATGGATTTATATAGATGTATATTGATAGAAAGCTCTCTCTCTCTCTCTCTCTCTCTCTCAGACTGTCAGTTTCTCTGTCTGTCTGTCTGTCAGTCCTTCCGTCTGTATGTGCCTAATCTGTATTCATCTGTTTACCTGTCTATCTTTCTACCTTCCTAGTTCTTTGTCTATCCATCCAACCATCCATTCTCTCTCTCTCTCTCTCTCTTTCTCTCTCTCTCTCTCTTCATAATCCCATAATATTCCACTCGTCATCATTTCCCGCCTCCTCACGCCATTGCGTTACCTTCTCCCCTTCCCTTGTGTTTATGTCTTCTGTGCTTAGGGCGAGGATAATTCTTTTCTCCTTTGGCTCTTCGTTATTCCCTCTTGCTTTCATGCACACACTCACACGGGATTTAGACTACTAAAAGATGTCTAGCTCAAATGGATGTCTTTCGCTTTGCTCTCCTATTTATTCGCTGTTCCTTTCACACACTCGAGGTTTAGACAAGTGAGATCCCATCTCTCATATACTTGTGAAGAATCTTATAATTGTTAAAAATTTTCGTACCATTGCCGTTGTTTTTAATGGTGGGATTGTTATTGTTTAGGTTGTAACTCTAGGCTTAAGTGAACCTGGTGAACTGCAGGCTGAAGTTGCCTGCTGTGAGAGTCCACCGTCTTCATTGCACAGGATAAAGAATTCGGGCAACCATTACGGAAAGGTGTTCCTCGCCATCAGTATGCAATATTAAAATTTGCGTAGTATGCTTTATATAAACTAGCACAGTATTTAGAAACTGTAGGTTACGCAAGATTCACTTAACCCTGTGAGTCTGGTGGCCGCTTTTTCCTTGGTAAATAAATGTTTAATGATGTGATCGTACAAGGGATTAAACAAAATGTCAGACGGATGAGTGGGATGAATGATTTGTGAATAGAATGGAAAGAGAAGGAAACATAAGAGGTTGATGACTAAGTAGGAAAGGAAATAAATAAGGGCTTTATGTGTGTGTGTGTGTGTGTGTGTGTGTGTGTGTGTGAGAGAGAGAGAGAGAGAGAGAGAGAGAGAGAGAGAGAGAGAGAGAGAGATGTGAAGAAAACAATAGTTACTACAAAAGAAAAAAAAAACACTTGAATGAAGAAGCTACCGTAACAGAGGAAGGATGAAAAAGACAAAAAAGAACGTGAAAAAAGAGGTAAGCAAAGAGAGAGAACGGCGAACGATAGAAGAGTAAACCTAGCAAAAGAATTAGGCTAAAGGTTCATAGGAGCAAATTGGCTTATGTTAGTGTGAAAGACAAGAGAGGTGTGAAACGAAGGACGAGAATAGTCAGGGGAAAAAAAAGAAGAAAGGAAGAGAGAAGCAGGGAGAAAAGTAGAAAAAAGGAGTAGGAGGAGGACATAGAGAAGAGGAGAGGAAAGGAGAGCAAAGGAGGAGGAGGAGGAAGCGGAGAGAAAAAGAGTGGAGGGAAGGCATTATGTCCACAATTCAAGGGTCATCTGGTGCTGCTTGGGCTCCGTTTTCTTTGCTCTTTATTTTTCTGTATTTTTAGGGAGTGTCTTTCGTAAATGCGAAGGTCCCATTTTTGTCTTTACAGTACATATCTTTTCTTTTAAGCCAAATTTCCACATATTTTCATTTCCTTATCTGCTTCCGAGGTAAATGTATGTGTGCCCCGGAAATACTGTAATATCAGCTGAATTGATATGTTTTTCTTAAACCTCATTTTCAAAGCTATCACCAGTTCTTCATTCCTATAGCTTCCTCTCTCCACCTTCCTAAACACATCCATTTACCACTCCACCTTTCCCTGCCTCTTCCATCTTCCTTGATCCTTACTTATTCTCGCCTTTCATCCCTACTTACCTGTCCCCTTCACCTCACACCGTCACTTCTCCTTTAACTCCGTCCAATTCCATTCTTTCCTCCAAAACACCCGTCCCATTCCTCCACACCTCCCTCTCTTCACCCTTTACCTACTCCTGTCCTCTCCTTTCCCGTCACCCCCGTCCACCCCTTGCTCCCCCGTCCTTCTCCCACCTCCTCCTCCTCCTCTCTCACTAGCCTCACCATGCATTATTAAGTCCTTACGATCCATCCTCTCCGTCCACAATGCTCTCTCTCTCTCTCTCTCTCTCTCTCTCTCTCTCTCTCACACACACACACACACACACACACACACACACACACACACACACACACACACACACACACACACACACACATTGTTCTTACATCTTTAATATTTCTTATTCTCCTTTGTCATGTTTGGTTCGCGTAGATGGAGTATTTCCCTGTGGATATGCGTTTTATTATCGTACATTGTGGTGTTTGTGGTGAAATGACGAAGCAGTTTGGAGGATAGGTAGTGTGCGGTTATTGAGATAATTTGGGGGATAGTTGTGCCCAACTTCGTATCATAAAATATGTGTTATGGTTGAGGTAGTGGAAGTGTGTGTGTGTGTGTGTGTGTGTGTGTGTGTGTGTGTATGTCAATATAAGTTTGGAAGCAAAGAGATTATATTGATACGTGGCCTCACCGTCGATGATGGATCTTTTGGTTCCAGTAATGATGATAATGTTGGTGAGAGTATTCGTATAAGTTTTATTATTAGTATTAGTAGTAATAGTAGTAGTATAGTAATGATTATGGTTGTGATGGTGGTAGCGGTGATGATATTTATAGTGCTTTGAGTGATGAAAATTATATAAATATTGACTGTGGTAGTTGTATTATTAATATGGTAGTAGTGGTTTTACAGTTGGTGGAGTATTAGGTCTCGCAATCGTGTAAATAGTGAAAGAGGTGATAGTAGTAGTAGTGGTAGTGGTGGTAGTGATGGTGGTGGTTGGTGGTAGTAGTTTGGTGGAAGTGGTGGTAGGGCGAGGGTCATACCGTAGGGGAGCAGGGATCATTGATTATCCGCACAGGAGGAGGGTGTAGTGTGTGTGTGTGTGTGTGTGTGTGTGTGTGTGTGTGTGTGTGTAAATCTATTCCTTAAAGCCCAGGAGTCCTACGTGCCACACTGCGCCCCATGTCATACTTGGCAGTAATACCCACCGTCCATATTGAATGCATGCTAGAGCTGTGTAATACATGACTGATGTAACGGTATAAATAGGGGCGTTTATATGACATGTCATTGGGTCATGTGGAAGATTAGTAGATTCTGTTTTAACGAAAATCAATCCACAAACTGTTTGCTGCCACAACCTGGGATCAGCCTCGTATCGAAAGCGTCCCATTGCGCCGTCCACTCCATCGCCACCTCCCCTTAGTGCACAGTGTTGTGTTCCTGCAGGACTTTGTATAGGTTAAATTGGCAGGGGCGGGGAACCTGTGCATCCGTTGCTGCATCCTGCAGCCACTTGCGTGGCTTACTGTCCTTAGTCTGAACAGTGATTACTAAATATTTGAATTATGTCAAGATAGTGTTAAATCATAGATGTTTCATAATCACGTAAATCAGCAGAATCATCCATAATAAGGTACCAACAGTACTGAACGTGGTTCCACTACTATGTATCACTGATAAACTATAGACGCCTTATAATTATCTTCAGTTACCTAAGGTGTCTATAAAAGAACAGTAGTATTTAACGTAATTCTTCAACTATGTGCTTTATTTTAAATGCTCGTTTTACATCCATCAGTATTTATGAAGTACACAGACTCCTTGATCATTATCATCTAATCTGGTTTCTGTTGGCAGTGATGTAATGAAACATGTAATTTTAAGTCACCATTTTGTAATTAATATGCAGTCGTTGTGAAAACAGTAAGTTTATTTTTTTTATAACTAGTACCCCAATGTACATACACTCAAAAAAGTACCGTACCGTTACAGGGAGGTCCGATGAGTTTCGTACTGAACAATCCAGCTGTCTCGGTAGGGTTGGAGGAAGGCTGTTATCAAACGTATCATTCGTGGTGTCAGTTTGTATCGTGCAGTAGGTGTAACGATACTTTTTTGAGTGTGTGTACATTTTAATACGGTGTCGTTTTTCCTTGAGGAAAGATATATAGGTAATAGTAAATCATATCATATATTAGAAATGCAGATTTGTATGAGGTGGCTCCGCCGACATTTTTTATAACTTTTAACAACAAGAGTTTTTGATCAAATGTAGGTCTTTGACCGCAATGTTGTTATAGTACACGCTGTAGGGCTCGGATGTGTCAATATGTTTGAGGACATCAAAATCTGTTTACACATGCTAGTGAACGGTAACGGGTTTGTTTTCATTTGACAGGAGTCACTTATCTTGACTACTGTGTCGTATTTTCATGAAATTCGATGATTCTTTGTAATGAAGTAGGATTGAGTGCTCTTGGTTGCAAGTCAGATCAGCACTGCAGTATGACCACATTTATTTTGTCCACCAACTGAGCTCAAATGGGGTGAATATTATTGTTAGATGAAAGCAAACCGATTATGTCTGGTGTGATTTTAGTGCCATCGGTTGTTCATCTACCAGAAAGTTTGTGCATTTTGTACAGGAAATCAGATCCCCGAGAGACCTTCATGTACTTCGTGTGTGTTTGCGTCTGCCTGATTGGTTATACGTGTATGAACTTCATGTAATTTCTAGATAGATGTCTACGCACATATACATTTTGATATATAGGAAGTTTCCCAAGGTTACGTGACCTTAGGTAGATTCGTGCGTCTCTCCGTGTGTGTGTGTGTGTGTGTGTGTGTGTGTGTGTGTGTGTGTGTGTGTGTGTGTGTGTGTGTTTTGGGTTTTTACTGTCGTCCGCGGAGGGACCCAGCATCAGAGGTTAGCCTAGTACCCCACAGAGCGTCACTGGTGGAGTTGCAGGCGATGTTGGCACAGTGAAGTCTTTTGGGGGAAGCCAAGGGCGGACGACACTGCCCAGAAAACTGCGGACACAGCACGCCACAGTTCACTTTATATGCCCTCACCCTCGCTCTCTCTCCCTACCTAGCTGCGGTTTTTGATGCTGGTAGATTTTTTTTTTTTTTATGCTTTGACCTATATATATATTTACTTGCTTGCCTCTCTCTCTCTCTCTCTCTCTCTCTCTCTCTCTCTCTTTCTCTCTCTCTTCCACGGTTACTTATGGTTTATAGTGCGCTGTTATGCCTCTTGTATAGCGAATTCTCGTGTGTTGCAGGGATGGCTGAGTTAGCACTGCAGACGTCCACCTTGTATCGTTTTGTACCTCCCAGTTCCGCCTTCAAGCCTCTTAGTGTCTAATATTTTACTTTCATTAGATACATGGTTAATTACTGATTCCATTATGCAGTTAAAATGTCTGCGCTCTCCACACCAGCAGACTCAGCCATCCTCCCAGCAGACATTATACCTCCCATGCTGAGGTGCAGTTTTTGGACTGTTCTGTATTTTGTTCTTCCTGGATCACTTACTGATATGGTGGATTATACATTAGTCGGATTTTGGTTTTTGTTGGAAAAGTCTTTAAAAGTACCTCAGTATCCGTACCGGTATGTGCCAGTCGCATCCCAGTATCCTGAATGAAGGATACGGTAAATGTGGAGTTCCCTCGCCTGTGAAATGAGATCAGATCTAGGTATCCAGCCTCATGATACTCTGAGTAATAGTTATTTACTGGCACTGCCGTACTGCAATGTACAGAAGTTGTCTGAATGGATTCAACCTCAAGTAATATATATAGATACAACCTACATTTACCATTCTCTATAATGTTCTTTAGGAGAATGTAGTATTTTTTAATGTGATGCAGTAAAATGTACCCCAGTTTCTCGTAGTGGCTTAGTAGCCGTTAAATACATAAACTGTTATGACGGGTAAACTAAGGCGGCAGCGGTTGTGTAGGACGTCACAAGAGGCCACAGTTTGTATGGTGCTTTATTGAATCCAAATTCTAAATGCCTTTGAAGATTTCATAACAACTCTCCCTTGGCTGTGTATCCTGGTCATTGCACCCCAGTGTGTTCATGTTATGTGTGTTGCTGGCACATTATTGACAGATATTAGAAGGATCGAATTAGCATACAAGAGGATATTAAGGTGCACAGTAATGTGCAAAATAAATCACTAAGGAAATGGTGCTACGAAGCCTCCTTTTCTACTGGTACCTGACCCTAAAGCCGTTACTCGTATGTAGCTCTGTTAAATATCGGGCCACAATTCGTGTTGACCTATGTGGACTACAGATAAATGTCACTGTCGCCACTGCCGCCGCCATTCCTTCTCTTTTTGCAGTCACTGCAAGAAATAAGTAAATAAAAAGATTTAATAAATATAAAACGCATATCAGTTTCTGGTTTGGTGTATTCATATACTGCCATGTTCCATACTTCATGAGTAATAAAAAATTGCAGCCTGTCATTCAGTACTGGTGTGATGGTATCAGCTGGCGGAAGGGGGTTCATGACGTGTTAGTGGGTCTTGTGGAAGACCAGCTATGTGTTTATTAACAGATTTCAGATAATTAGAAAATTCCTTTTCCCAGCCGTGGATTACACTCGCGTTCTTTCAGATAGCAGGTAATTTCACTAACCACGGCCGTGAGGTGTATAAAAAGTGAAATCTGAGGGCAGTGCAATATTCATCCCCTTAAAACTGATTCTGATTGTACTAGGCGAGCAGCCGAGTTCCTTGAGTGAACCTGACAAGCTTTGTAGCACAGTTGCTTTGCGATTTCTTTTGGATATTGCACTTGAATGTTGTCATTACACACACACACACACACACACACACACACACACACACACACACACACACACACACACACACACACACACACACACACACACACACACACACACACACACACACACAACGTAATTTCACGCAATAACGTACACGAAAATGTTTATCTTTTGAATCCAGTGACACATTATCTTCATTATCACCTTCGCTGCAAGCTGTCTCCCCTAAGCCGAATGTTATCATATAGCAGTAGATAAAATAGGAAAAAAAAGTGTGTCCTCGGCGTGAAAGGGTTAAGGGATATTGCGAGATCTCGAAACAACTTGAGTACGACTGTGCATCGGAGGGCAATATTTTTTGTACCACAGGAGGTTTCGTAGCACCTCTTGCCGAGCGATTTATATTTGCATATTACACCTTAACATTCCGCTGCATGGTATTTATATCGCCTTAATATCAACACTACAAGTAGTTTTCATTGATAGCAGTCAGGAGTATATTGAGATGTAATTTACAGAGTAAATTGCAGAGAAAGAAAAGTTTCGGACTCTCCAAAGGCGAGGAGAATAGGAGCGTGCATGGGAGCGTGTGGATTGAGCGACATCATCCCGACCCCTTATTTTTATGCCAATAACTCAGATCCTCCGCCTCCCCTCCACTCCTGCTGGAAATAATGAAATATCCGACCAGACCTTCCCCTGCCAGGAGAAAGAGAGGCATAGACAGACACAGAGCAGAAGCGGAGGGGGAGGGCCTTTCTTTGCTTCTTTTTCTTGTCTCCTTTCCTTTTTTTTTTTTTTCTCCTTGCTTATACGTCATGCCTCTTGTTTTTCCTCATATCCTATTGGTCACTTTCCTTCTGTTAACCAAGAGAGAGAGAGAGAGAGAGAGAGAGAGAGAGAGAGAGAGTGATGAGGTGGAAGGTCCTTTCTCTTTGCCCGATTCTTTCCTCTTTGTTTTCTTTCTTATGTTTCTTCAAACTTTTCAAATTTGTCTTTGCTTATAGGTGATGCTTCTAACAGCTTTCCTTAACTTTTTGGTCATTCTTCTTCCGTTGGCCCCTTTAGTAAATTTTTGTATAGTCTTGCCACCACCAGACGGTTTTATTTAGTTAACCCCTTCAGTTTGGTTATTTTTATATTCATTTATTCGTGCTACCTCCAGACAACACTGTTCAGTGTTGGGATGGCCTCTTGTAGTGAAGGGGTACATGGAAGCTATACCAACCTTCCAGTCTGTGAAGTCTCTCCAGAGCTAAATCAGACTGTCTAGAAATGACTGCAGTAAAATAAAGTACATCATCTGACCGACTGGGAGAGACCCCTAGTAACGAAAGGGTTAGAAGAATTCTCCATTCACCGTTTCATTAGAATTCTGATTATCTTATATTTCTATTTCCACCTGACGATTACATTTAGTTATGAGTTAATCGTGAGCAAAGGTAAAGAGAACAGTCGTGGTCAAATTCTAAAGGCGTGCCATTTGAGTTACCTTTGACTTTTACCCTTAACCCTTACTCTCATTCACTTTTCCTCGTTCATTCAGCCTGAATGGAGAAGGCCTGATTGACTGTTGCTTGCCTACCTTAAAAGCGCCAGGCAAGGCTGCCGCACCACCCCTAAACATCCACACTGTGCACTGTGTAGTTTCCACGTTATGTCCACAGACTCCCCATTAACTCAGCGTACCAGTTTATAATGTCATGCCGTAACTATTAGTTTATTTGATTACTTTCTCTTTCAGGTTACTTAAACGGGTAGCTTATAGACAAAGTATTATAGAATGTGACTTTTCCTTTCCAATATTTTCTGCGAAATTTCCATGTCAGTTTTTCCATGCTGCATGGTGGTTTTTCTCACTTTTTCCTGGAGGGTTTGGGGGTGGGGGGAGCCTTCTTGCTCTACTATCCTTATCCTTCAGCATATCGAGTTAGATCATGTAGTCATAGTTTACTCTGTAACAAGCAGCCTCGAAAGGACCATAAGGTCTGTTGCTGTTTGCTTTCCTATGTAATCCTCCTCCTCCTGCTCCTTCTCCTCCTCCTGCTCCTCCTCCTCCTCCTCCTGCTCCTCCTCCTCCTCCTCCTCCGCCTCATCATCATCATCATCATCATCATCATCATCGTCGTCGTCGTCGTCGTGATGATGATGATGATGATGATGATGATGATGATGATGGTCATCGTCGTCGTCGTCGTCGTCGTCATCATCATCATCATCATCATCATCATCATCATCATCATCATCATCATCATCATCATCATCATCATCATCAATCATCACCATAATCATCATCATCATCTCTTTCCCTTCCTCTTTCTCCTCTCCTCCCACTCTCCTCTACTCTCCCTCTTCTCCTTCTCCTTTGTTGAATCAGCAAAATGAAGAATAAATAATGATGTTGCAAGTATGCCAGCGAGATTAATTACCTGCTCGATTTTTAATTAGGCAAAATCGATCGCTCATTCTTTCTCCGCCTAATTCCGCCGATGTTTAGGCGAATGTGTGTGTGAGAGAGAGAGAGAGAGAGCGCATTTGCCGAAAGAATTCCTCAAAAAGGATATGTAGTGCAGACCTGACAAGCTGCAATATACACAGATTATGCTGTAAAATTTTCAGACAGATCGATTGGGTGAAGATTCCAACATACGGCGTTATTAGAAGGTGATTTTTTTTTTTTTTTTTTGTTAGTGTAATCTGACATTTTTTCCACCAAATATTTCACAGTTTATAATTTAAACTCTGCTATGGTCAGGGTAATTGAAGTTTTTTTTCCAGCTAACCAGATGATTGTTATTCAGATGAAACTGAGTCATAGGAACCTAATTTTCTAAGTACAGTTAACCCTTCCATGGTCGGAACAACTCTAGAGCTGTATTCCGGTTAAGACCCAGCTATTTTATTCAGCTGTAAGTGAATTACTGGAGTTTAAATGTTACTGCCTACGTTGTTAACACTTTGATGATCATGACCATGTGGAATTGTATGAAGAGATGTTTGGAAGTAAAGGAACGTTGTGGTGTTGATGTGGATGTGACTCAAAACTTTAAGAAACGTACTCTAGATGGCTTGGACATGTGGAGAGGATGGAGAATGAGAGACTGACTGGACGATTGTATATGAGTGAGGTGGAGGGGGAGCACCGAGGGTGAGAAGGAAGGATAGAGTTGAGAAATGTATGAGATGGGGGTGTGAGTTGGAGGCAAGGCAGCCAAATGGAAGAGGTCTGGGCGACATGAAGTCAGTTTATTTGTGACCACCCTTCACGGGATTAAGACGTCTGGCTACAGGTTGGTAGATGATTAGGAGAGTTCTAGTACATTAGTCAGGCTAATAGCACGCGATTTTATTCAGCTGATGGTGAATCGCAGGAGCCTGAGAGTGTTGACTTAAGTGTAACACAACACTGTATGTCTTCACCTCTGTATTTGTTAATGCTGTTTCCTTTGTTGTGCCCTTAAGCCAAACGACGTATTTTAAATCGTATTCTCCCTATCTCCTGACGATTGTGTTCAACATACTAATGATATTTTCTGCCGGACAGGTTGATTAGGGTTAAATGAAAGCTTTCCAAACCGTAAAGCCTTTCTTTAGCTCTATGAAATTATTTAAATCCTGGCTTCATCTCACACGCCTAACGATCTGCATATATTAATAATAATAATAATATTAATATTATTATTATTATTATTATTATTATTATTATTATTATTATTTTTATTATTTATTAAGGCGCTTCGCATAAACTTCACCTGTCAGACATTGTTATTATGTGGTTTTATTATCCACCTTTCTCACTGTTATTTCAAATAATTCCCCATTCTCCTTCCCATTTTTTTTTCATTCTCCATCTCACTCTTCTACAGTTTCCATCCTACTTTCCTTCTCCGCTCTCCATTCCACTCTCCTTCCCCACTCTCCATCTAACTTCTCTACTCTGGATCCCACGCCCTTTCACTCTCCATCCTTCCCTCCTTTACCACTTTCCATCCCACTCTGCTTCACATCTCTGCATCCCACGCTACTTCTCCACAATTCATCCCACTCTTCACCTCAGCACTCCATACCACTTCTTTTTCCACTCTTCACTCATCATTACTTCCACTCCAACAGTCTCCACTTTCACCCCTTCTCTTGTTCATCATCCTGCCCCGCCCCCACCCCATATTCATCTTTCCATTCGTCTCGCCAAAACTCTCACTCATTCTTTACCGCCCCTACTAACCTCACCCCTTCTACACCTCCCCACTTTCATCCGTCTTTGACCCCAGTTTTACCACATCCACTTCATCACCCGTCACTCTGTTTCCAACCATTCTCTCCTCCTCACCTCCAATACCACATCTCATTCCACCTCCTACTTTATTTCCACGACACTCTCATTTCAGCTTCCCAGCCCACTTCACGTCCACCCCTTCCTCCACAGCACTTATCCCCATACTTACTTTATACTCACCCCCATTTCTCGACATTTCTCCATCCCCGTTATCCTCCATTGTCCACTCACTTTAATAATCTATCTTCACTTCATTCCGTTCCACCATACTCTACCCCACTCCGCTCCACTCCACTCCACCCAACCCTCGATCCACACAGCTCTCTCTTCCCCGTGAGTCAACCCCATGCATACCACCTATCAGTTTCCCCACTCTGAGCCCACTCCCAGATTTTTTCCCAACACTTGTCTCCCTTTGTTCACTCCACATTAAATATCACTCTCACTTAATGCCTTCCTCCATCTCCCCCACCCTCACCCCCAACTCGTACTCCCGCCTTCACAACTCGTACCTCCTTCCATACTCCATTCTCACTCCCTTTCGCACCATTGTCCTACCCTGATCTCTCACTCTTATTTTACCTACTCCACTCTCACTACATCCCTTATCCAACTCCCTCATCCAACCTCACTCTGTTATCCCCCCCACCCATTATTTTCACCCTTCTCCTTCATAACCCTGTCTCTTCCTCTACGATCGATCCCGCTGTCCACCCTATTCTCATTTCCACCCTCATTCCACCCACTCTCCACACCCACTTCACCCAGAATATCCCCTTCCCCCTTGTTAACATACTTCCCCCCATCCTCCTAAGCCCACACCCCCACTCTCAGCATTTCAGTGTCTGCTCTGATGCTCTGCAAACACTTCACCTTTACGTGTCACTCAGCGGAAGGAGAGTCTTTTTGCATATTAAACAGCTAACGTTGAAGGTTAAAGGTTACGTTGAAAGTTCGGACATACGATTGCAGTCTGAGGCTGATACATAGATTAATGCAATATACAGACATCTACACATGTTCATGCATCCAAAGACCAATTCTGTATATTGTGCCCTTGTGTTTACACTTGAAACGTTATTCTTTTTTTTTTTTTCCTTCTTCTTTTTTTTTTTTTTTTACTCCAGATCTATCGACTCAGGCAGAGCAGATATGCAGAACTGATCTTGGTAGAACCACTTTTGTCAGATCAGGTCAAGCACCCTTCGCCGACAAAAAGTATTGGAGCCCGTGAGTGATTTATTGACTGTGAGCAGGTAAATAAAAAGTGATGGGGGAAAGTATTTGGTTTGGGAATAAAAATCCTGGCTGATGGTGAATGTTGTATTGACTGCCAGAGAGAGGAGGTTGATAGATGGATAAATGGAGTGATAGATACGCCTATGTGAATAACTGAAGGAAGTGATGGACTGGCGGATAATATTGAAGCATATGTTGCAGGACAGGTATAAAGAAATGAGGAAAGATAGAAAGAGTGTGACTCAGATATCCAGAATGCCTGGCTAGTTGTATTATTTGTATTATTTTCGTGGTTTAAGTTTAATGGCAGATACTTTATTTGCAAAGGCCAGGTTAATACTTGTTCCAGGAGAGGCTGGTGCACGGACAGATTATATACTCTGTTGGACGATAATATCCTAAAATTGTTTAGCCGATCTATTCTGAACTTCTTGCATTATGTTAAGGAAAATTTGTTGGGTTCCGAATATCACATTACTAGGTTTCGAAAGTCATTACTCACTGTCTCGCTAATTACTATTATGTAGTGGATCAATATTTATGCTCGCAACCATACGTGAACAACCGAACCGGGCTTGTCGCGGAATTTATCCACGTTCAGTGAGGCTGGTACTTAGTGTTAGAATGGCTAATATGGACAAACGATGAAAGGGGAATGAGTGCAGAATAGCAGGGCATGTGAGAATGGCCTGAAGGTATGTGTGTATATTACAGATATTACTTTATGATCCTATGTGTAGGTGGGTGAGTTTCATGTCTCCGTTTCTTCTGTGGAATGACATCCTCTGGGAAGTAAAGAGTCCAGGGTAGAGGGGAGTGAGAGGTCGAAGAAGGAGGAAGGGGAAGGAGAGGGATTGGGAAAGAAAGGCGGGTAAGGTAAAACCTAGAGCATGAGTGTGAGAGGGTCATACAAGAGGTGGCAGGTAAGCAACAGGGCTGGGGGGCGCTAGGAGGCTCTCATTGGAGGTCATGTTTACCCTAGCATCACACAGTATTACGGGGAGGGAGGGAAGGAATGAGAATGGGAGTAGGAAAGTGTGGGGCTGGAAGAGAGAAAAGGAAGGAGGGTATTTGTAAACATGTGAAGGTATTGACTCCTTACGAAGACTGCAGGGCATCAGGGAACAGACTCTCGAGGCTATGCATACAGTGGAACACATAAGAAACAGCTGTATGATGTCGATTCATCCTTTTCTCATCTGTTAGCTGTCAGTTCTGTTGTTTTGATAGTGGGGTTTACTTAATTTTTCATCATCTATCTCCGTATGGCAACACTTATCTTTTTTCGAAATAAAGATAAGTTTTTTAATCAATGTACATATTTGTGTATCTTTCACCGTCACTTAAGCATTATATGTCTGATGCCATCTACATATGCTATTCCCTTTCCCTCCATTACAAATTTAATTTATGCATTTATCTGTGAAATAATCACAGACCAAGTGCTAACAAATATACCAAACAGTCACTTAAAATGCCTTTAAATAACGCCTTAATTTATCGTAAGTGTTGTCGGTGCCATTCTCACGGTTCAGTCCACATCAATTTGCTGTCTCTGACTCCTTCGTATGTTTCTGTCCCTCGATTTTGTTTTATTTCTTCCTGGTTGTTTGTCATCAACTTCTTCCCACATTCAGGAATTCTTGACCTGTTTTTTTCCACCCTCCTTCTGTAGGGCTTGTTTCCTCTTTCTTTACTTATCTCACCTGTTCGTATTACCAACCATTAACTTATTTTCTTCCTCATTATCTTTTATTCCCCTTCAGTGACCTAATCCCTTACTCTGTTATTTATGTTGGAATAATTTCACTTTTTTTCTTTACTCCAATTCCATTTACATAACCCTTATTCTTCCAGTCTTCTTTGTTCCTTTTTCCTTAGTATTGCTTTTGTATTCTCTCTTTGTTTTATTTGCTCAGTTAAAATCCCCACCTCTCTTTTCGTTTTTCTTTTCTTCTTCAGCTCTCCATTGTTCCACCTCTTCTCTCTTCCCACCACATTATCGCTACCTCTCCCTCTTTCTTACCTTCCTCCACCCCCTCCTCCACCGTGCCCCACCCCTTACCTTCATTCTACTACCTCACCTCCCATTCCTCTCCATCCTACCCTCTTCTCTCTCTCCTCCTCTCCATCTCCCTCCCACTCTGTCTGATGTGCTCTTAATCACCCCATCACTCTCACTCTCTTTCGCTTCAACACCTTTCTCTCTCTCACGCACCCTTACTCCAATCAAAGACTCTCTCTCTCTCTCTCTCTCTCTCACACACACACACACACACACACACACACACACACACACACACACACACACACACACGCACACACGCACGCACGCGCGCAAGCAAGCAAGCAAACTACAACAACAACAACAGCATCATCATCACAACTCCTAGTGTAAAATAAATTAATTCTCTTAATTTGATACGTCTTGGACTTAAAAATGTTACAATGTATTTTTGACCCATAATTATTTTATACAATACTTTCTTCCTACTGTATATTGCTTGGCGACTTAGCTGTATATAAAGGGTTATATACATGAAGTTAAGAGTAATTGGACTAGGATATAATCTCTCTCTGCAGGGACATAATCCATACAAATCCCGTCCACCATTTATTGCTCCAGTTCCTCTCTCTCTCCCCTCTCTTTCCCTCTCATATTCTTTCTCTGTCTCTGCCGAATGCCATCCCCTCGTGGCTCTTCCCTTCATCTCTCTCTTTTGTCGTGGGAGCAGATTACGTGTGTACGAGGGAGGGAGGCAGCAGGCATTTGTGACCACCCGGACCTTTTCACCAGCGTTCTTAGTCAGTCCTCTTGCCCTCCAAGCCCTGCCTTCTTTGTTGACCCAACCGATCAAAGCGGTCGGGGACTACTGGTTTGTGCGGTTCCTTCAGCATGTCAGCACGTCCGTCAATCCGTCAGCAATTTCGTGTCCGCTCTGTAACATCCACATGCATGGACAGATTTTGATATAACTTCACACAATTGTTCCCGATGCCATGTCGGTGTGTCGCGCACCGGTAGGGGGCGTTGTATTGCATGTCAGTACTTCGTCCACTTGTTTTTCCAGTCTTCCTCGTTTCCTTCTAGGTTTGGCCATGTTCTTTGCCTTCGCTCTCTCTCTCTCTCTCTCTCTCTCTCTCTCAACTCTTCCCCAATTCTCTCCAGCCATAATCCTCTCCAAAGGTATTTCTCTTTAGCTACACCCATTTTCCAGTTTTATACGACACCAACTTTCTTCATATTTTTCATAACCTCATCAACTTTTCCTATGCCCCTTTAAAGTCGCTTTCACTTCCTCCCCCACCTCACCTGGCCACTCGTCAGCGCCAGGTGAGGAGGAAATCAAACCCCCTCATATTTCCCTGCACCTTGCCGTGGGAAGGACCCTGGTTCGACCTTGGTGGGGCGCTGTCTACCACAAGGGGGTACCACAAGGTACTGTTCTGCACTGTACCTGTAGGACGGCCCCACGGAAGCAATTGCTTACGTTTCGTCGACGGGTCTGCTTAGCCAAATAGGTCGGAGCTAAACAGCATCAGCAGTTACTTCCTCACCTTCGACCATATTCTGGTTGAAAATGTATGAAATCGTAACATTTCTTCCCCATTGATTTATTATTCTTTTTTACACCATAATACCCACCTGTATTGTTTCCTACTATATCCTTCTAACATCGACGTACTTTACTTTGCTTGAGTAACATAAAACAGAATACAGTGTTGATTTCAGCAGGCAAAATATATCACTACAGAAGAAGTATTACGGAAGCTTCTAGAAAACGAGTGTCGATCCATTTTCGGTATAAATCCCTTACAGCGTTTTCCCATCTTCCTTGTATTGTATTTTATTTTATTTTCTTACTTTCCAATGCTCCCATCACTGTCGCAGCTGATTTTTTTTTTTTTTTCCCGAGTATAAGAGGGTTAATGGTAGCAGTAGTAACCCTCAGGCTCCTTTCACTCCCTCACGCCTGAAGAAAATCGTGTGACGTTTCTTCAGTTCATGATATAACAGTTTTCCGATAATGAGAAGGTTAAAACAGTCTGATACGGTTCCCTCGTCTTACTATAGTATAGAGTATTCGTTTCCCCTTCCTTAACTCTGCATCCATAACAGCCATTGGGAACCGTCTTGTTGAAACCTAACACTAAAATGAAGTTACTCCTTCTTGTAGTTATTTATTATTATCATTATTATTATTATTATTATTATTATTATTATTGTTATTATTATTAGAGGGGTGTGTGAGCTTGGAGCGGGGCAGTGAAATGGCGGGGGACAGGGGTACATGGAGGCGATTTGTTTGTGGCCACCCCTTACGGGATTAAGGCGTCTGGCAACAGATAGATAGATAAATAATAATAATAATAATAATAATAATAATAATAATAATAATTATTATTATTATTATTATTATTATTATTATTATTATATTCCCATTTAAAATTATTGGTGAACATTCGTCTTTCTGTCCCTTCGTCACACCCAAAAGGGATTTGACTTGTTTAGAGAAGCACTAACCATCCCTCTTCTACTATTCTCCTATTCTTCTTTCACTCAGTTCTCCAAGCCTTCTCTCTCCCTCTCAGCTCCTCTCCTACTGTATCTCTCTTTCTACTCCTTTCCTCTCCTCTCCTGTCTCACCATCTCTATTCCTTCCCGTGTCTCTCTCTCTCCATCTCTCCCTTGCTTCCTCTTTCCTTCTACCTATCTCTCCCTCCTTCCTCCTACCCCTCTCTCCCTTTCTTCTCCTACCCTCTCTCCCTCCCTTCCTCTCTACTCTTGTCCTATTGTCCTGTTCCTCCCTTCTCATATTCTGCCTCTCTTTCCTTCTCTCCTCCTTTCCCTTCTCTCTCTCTCTCTCTCTCTCTCTCTCTCTCTCTCTCTCTCTCCATTTTTCCTCCTCTCCTGTGCTTCTCTGCATATCTTTTCTCATATCCCTCTCTCCCTCTGTCCCACCCCTTTACCCATCACATGTCTCTCTCTCTCCCTGTGTCATAATCCCCCTCCTCTTTTTCTCCCTCTGTCATTCTCCCCCAGCTCTTTCTCCCTCTCGTCCTCTGTCATCCTCCCTGTGTCTTTCTCCCTTTCTCCCTCAGTGCGTCATACCCCCCATCTTTCTCCCTCTTTGTCTGTCATCATCCCCTATGTCTTTTTCCCTTTCTCCTCTCTCATCCTCGCCCATCTCTTTCTCCTCTCTCCCTTCTCCCTGTGTTCCTCTCTCTTCTCCCGCCTTCCTCTCTCCTCCTATTGCTACGCTGGTGAGATGCGAACATTTATATCAGGAGAGTGGAAATGCTTGTCGCTGGATGCCCGGGTGGATGAATGACCCGAAGCCTGCATGAAGGGATGTGTGGGTGGATGAAAGTGGATGCGTGCAGGGACTGGATTTTGGATTAAGATGAACGAAGGTGTGAATGAATTTGATGATAATATGTGGATAGATGAAAGTAGATGTGTGCAGTGACTGAATATGGAAATAGATGAATGAAAGTGTGCATCTCATACTGATGTGTGAGTGAATTTGATTTTGAATTAAGACGAATGTGTGAATGAAGTTTATAATGATGATTCTGTAGGTAAGTGGACGTGTGGTTAAAGTTGGTTTTGGAGTAAGATGAACAAATTGTGTAGTGAATTTTATAACAGTGTGGGAATAGACGGAAGGGAAAGTGTGAGGTAATTTGATTTTGAATTAAGGCGAACGAAAGTATGAATAAATTCGATTATTGTCGTGTGCCATGATTTCGATTGTGCATGAAGAAAAACGAATGTGTGAATGACCTGGATCATATTGGATCATAATGTGTGGATGATTTTAACATTGGCCTGGTAATGAATATATATGTGGATTAATTTTAATAATAGATCAACCTGTTCACTTTCGATATTTTTTTATATATATATATATTTTGTGTTTGCTACCACTGGATGATTTTATTAACTGTGTACTGAAGGGGTTAATATTTCAGATGATGGAGTGGAGAGGTATATGAAAGAGAAAGGTGTGAGTTGGAGAAAGGGCAGCCTGATAGTGGAGGACAGGATGATATGGAGGCGATTTGTCTGTGGCCATCCCTTCCGGAATTAAGACGTCTGACTATAGATAGACAGAGATAGATATTGCGGATTATGAAGCAGTGATGAAAAGATAGGTTGCAGATGATAGGAACGAATCCATAAAATGAAAATCGGTGTGAGAGAAGTATAAGTAGGCAGCAGAGGATGAGTGGAGTACATGAGGAGCACCGAGAAATGGGGAGAGATTGAGTCAAGGGAGTGAAGGGCGAGGATGAGTGGAGAAAAGGATTAAACAGGTAAGTACAACAGGATGAACGGAGTGGATGAAGAGCATCAAGAAAAACGAGAGAGAGGTGTCAAGAGGGCGAACGTGAGGATGACGTAAGAGAAAGAGCAGAGTGGATGAGGAATACTGGAGAAGGGGAGAGAATGAGCCAAGAGAGAGTGAACGTTGAGGATGAGCACAGTGGATGAGCGGATGAATGAGAGGATGAGTGCCAGTGGAGAGTGAAGGTGGCTTGAGTGAGTCTGAATGTAAGCCTGAAAGAAGAGGATCGTAGGCAGAGAACTGGAAGAGGAAGGGATTGGCATGATAGCAGTTGCTGGGAATAACCAAGAGAGAGAGAGAGAGAGAGAGAGAGAGATTTGGAAACACTATGAGTGGAAAGTAGCAAATGAAAAAAGGCGGATAAGCTGACGTAGATGCTAAGGAATAGCAGGATTAGGTTAAAAAAAAAAAAATGGAAAGATGAGGCAGAATAGAAGAAAGGGGAGACTGCGGAAAACAAGGACGTAAAAGAACTTGGAGGGCTTGAGAGGAGAGTGACTTGCATAAAGGGAGGGAAAACACCGTGTCCAGAGAGAGAGAGAGAGAGAGAGAAAGAGAGAGAGGGGGCGAGGACCTCGTTGAGGAAAGAGGATGAGTCAGGGAAATTAAGATACAGTAATCATTTATTAAGAAATGGAAAACATGGAGGAGGATGTGTCAAGGAAAAGGAGAGAGAGAGAGAGAGAGAGAGAAATGTGGGGTACACAGAGAGTAACTAGAGTTGGTGGTGAGATGTGAGAGGAAGAATAAGTGGACTAGGGATGAGGGAAAGTCGAGTAGGAGGAAAATGAAATGTGGTGGAAATGAGGGCAGGGGGAAGAAGTAGAGAGGAATGAATGGACTGAACAGGGATAAATAAAAAGATAAAACGAAAACTGAGTGGGGCTGAGTGGAGGGGGAGGGTTAGAGGAAAATGGAGTGGAGCTGAAATGAGTGGAGCAAGGGAGGGGGTAGAAGATAAGGTAAACTGGAGTGCAGCTGAGGTGAGTGGATGGAAGGGGGAGGAGCCGAGATGGAGTGAAGGAGAGATGGTTGGAGGGAGGGAGGAGGAGATGAGATGAAAGTGGAGTGGAGCTGAAATGAGTGGAGCAAGGGACGGGGGAGGAGATTAGATGAAACGGAGTGCAGCTGAGATGAGTGGAGGAGTGGACCTGAGATAAGTGGAAGGATGAGGGAGGAGATGAGATGAAAACGGAGTGAAGGAGAGATGAGTGGAGGGAGGAAGGAGGAGATGTGATGAAAATGGAGTGGAGTTTAGATGACTGGAGCGTGGCGGGGGTCAGATATATAAGGCCCGGCAGTGGACAATCTCACAACATGAAGGAATTCGGCGTATTGGAAAAATTCTGAGGAACCTTGAAAACTTGCCCAAGAAATTTCCAGAATTGCAAACCTTTTACTGGACCCCCAGGGCGCACACAGCCACGCATACATACATACAAACATATTTGCTGGCAGGCGCAGCACACACACACACACACACACACACACACACACACACACACACACACACACACTTTCACCAACATTCTAACCATTTCCTGGAAGGGGCATCTTTGTAATACAAAACACATGCAGAACACTTTCTAGAAAAACCCCTTAACTCTTGCCAGGGACGTGATGGAACCTGAAACACATGGCACTCTTGAGATGAGTGTAAGTGTGCGCCTCACTACAACACTGTAAGGTTAAGGGGTCCAGAGCTGGATAATTTGTAGCTCACAATAGGGTCGTATGCTAGGTGGCTTTGACGATTTTATAACACCACTTCCATAGCGATGTATTTTTCACACTGCAGTTCAGTAACCTCTCAGGTGGTGTAGATGAAAATTATGTCGGTATAAAAGCAGTGTAAATAATATAGAGAATGTTGTGCACATTACTACTGCTTAATCTGTTGTTATTTAACTTATTTATGGAAACTTGGTTGATATTTAAAATGCTAAAATATTATATTAAAGGTGTTAGATGTAAAATGAATCGGTTAGGATCAGGTGCTACGATGTCTCGTATGCCACTTAGAGTAAGGACCAAGGCTTTACTAATCCCCTGATGGCAAGCTGTTCGAAAGTAAGCAAAACCGTGTGTCAGCAGCGAAAATAAACTAGAAAGACGGCAGGAGAAGGAAAAGATTTAATACTCTTACAGGCGAGTGGACCTGATCTTGACTTAATCCCATCACCACACTGACTCTTTTAATTCGTTACCGGCAGCTTTAAACCAATAGTACAACGTTCCTTTTGTTTTTGTGCAGATCTCTTCACATCCTTGGAAGGGAGATAAGTCAGAATGATGATGATGATGATGATGATGATGATGATGATGTCGACCTTGTTTTCCTATTCGTTCCGCAGTTGTCCCACCCACTGTTCTCTCTCTCTCTCTCTCTCTCTCTCTTTCGAGGGTGGGGGAGAGAGCCTTACTACTTTTATATACCGGTACTTGTCTTTAACTGATAGAATTATTCTGTTAGTTATAACCTTCCCTACACCAAACAGCCACGAAAGGACTAACAGGTCTGTTGCTGTGTGCTCCCCTTTCTTCTCCTTCCCCCCCCCCCTCCGTCTCTCTTTCATTGCTGGAGGAGATGGGAGGAGAGGAGGTGCCAAACTCCACATTATCTCCTATTGTTACCTTAAGCTGAAGCCGTAGTCATTAGCGTCTCTTTCTCGCTCTCATTTTAACTCCTCAGCCATCTCCGAATCCCACAGTTACTGGGTTGACCTCCATTTCAATACCCTTGGGTCTGTTTTGTATCTGACCTTAACGAGAGACAGTACAGGAAAAGGTTTTGATAAACTTGGTACCTATTTTTTAGCAGTCAAACACATTACCATAGTCCTGTTCATACATTGTTCAGAACCGAAGTCATAACCCCTGGCGAGGACCCGGACGCGCTTACCACTTCATAATAATGGGATTAATTGGGAGCCATGATCGGACGTGTTCGTAAGGGTGGGAGTCCCTTAGGGGTGTCACGTCGATCTGGCCTTACCGATCATCCGGCCCGCTGCGGTGATTAAGAGAGAGAGAGAGAGAGAGAGAGAGAGAGAGAGAGAGAGAAGGGGGGGGGTGTTGGGAAGTGATTTGGAGAAAGGAGGAAAGGATTGCAGGAGAGAGAGAGAGAGAGAGAGAGAAGAGAGGGGGGTGTTGGGAAGTGATTTGGAGACTGGAGGAAAGGATTGCAGGAGAGAGAGAGAGAGAGAGAGAGAGAGAGAGAGAGAGAGAGAGCAACGGAATGGAGTGGTGTGAAGAGTATTAAGGAATATTAGAGGGGGGAGTCAGTTGCTTAAGAAACACGTAAAAGAGAAGGAGAGGGTTATTGAGGAAATGGCTGAGTGAATGGGGTAGAAAGTAAAGGAGTGAAACAAATAAAGAAGTACTAGGTCGATGCATGGCCATGTGGGACTTTGGTAATGTGGTGCGCAATGTGGGTTGTCGCTAGTGAAGCACCTTGCTGTTGAAAATCCTTATAATGTAACTGACTCACCAGCCGATCCTGGCGATGCTCCCGCACTTACAAATTGAGCTAAAGAGTGAGTGAAAATAGGGTAGGACGTTAACAACAGAAAGTGGTAGAGAAAGGAAGAGTGAGTGAAGAGGAGTGAAGTGTGCTAACCCTCGATTGCTCGGGACAACCCATTTTCCCATGCCAGATAATTTATATCGGCTGAGAGTGGCTACAGGAGGCTGAGAATGTTAATATTGGTACCGCAGACCCTTTAATAGTCGGGATAACACAGGTATTGTACTGCGGCCAACGGTAGTCAATTTGTCTGCTGAGAGTGGCTCACAGGGTCCCATGTGTTATACTGGCACCATTAACCTTGTGGTGGGATAACTCTAGTATTGAACTCCAGCTAACGTTAGACGATTTTGTTCAGCCGTGAGTGAGTTACAGGAGCCTGAGAGTTTTAAGCATATTCATGCAAGGATGAAAGGGCTGGGAGAGAGTGAGATAAGTTAAGGGATATGTGAAAGGAGAAAGTTGTAGTGGGATTGAAAGGAGGGATAAGGAGAAGTTAGGCAGGAGAGATTAATGGGAGAAAAAACGAACAGGAAGTTCTTGAAGGAGGAAATTAAAAGTATAGAGTGGTGGATGAGAAGGTGAGGGCATAGAAGGAAATAGGAGAGTGATGTAAGAGACGAGAGAAACTAAGAAGAGGCAGGAAACGAAGCCAATAAGGATGGAGAAACGATCGCGTGATAAATAAATAAAGATAAACAAAAGAAAAAGAAGACATAGCACAGTGCATGTCAACCACACAAGGATCATTAAGGCACAGAATCAGTTTTGTGCCAAGTCCCTATTTTCCCTTCGTAAAAAAAACTCACGTTGGTCGATGTTATTTTCAGGTTCTCGGTTGTACTACTGGGTGAACAGGAATAAGGTGGAAACATTCTTTGTGCAAGAGCCTAACTGGCCTGAAAATCGAACTCGGGTTCTTTCAGTTGCGAGCTGGACGTGCTAACAAATGCACTACCTCCCCAATTATGCAGAGGATTTAAGTGAGAGAGAAAGAGATGGATATAGCATTGAGAAGATGAAGGTAGAGAGCAGAGGTAAAATAAAATGAGAATGAGAATGATTAGG
Organism: Coenobita brevimanus; assembly: GCF_032717465.1. Classification (NCBI taxonomy): domain Eukaryota; kingdom Metazoa; phylum Arthropoda; class Malacostraca; order Decapoda; family Coenobitidae; genus Coenobita; species Coenobita brevimanus. The sequence goes on along the minus strand of NC_137016.1, from coordinate 44,895,022 downwards.
AAGATGGAGATGAGGGTGAGAAGAAACAAGAGCGGGACAATGATTTAGACAAGAAAAAAGTTATGTGTAGAGAATGTGGTAGCAGAAAGAGGAGTGAAGAGAAAGGAGATGGAACACATAGAACACAGTGAAAAGGATGCGATTGAAAAAAGGGAGAAATGTAACGAGGATGAGAATCAAGACTAAAGGGGAGATAGAAGATGATGGAGAAGGCCCTGACCCAATAAATGAAGAATTAGAGAGAGATATAATGGGGGGGAGGGGGAGAAAGTTAGAGAGAGTCAGTCGAGGATGCAGAAGGACGCTGTTGTGGCGAAAGGAAAATAAGAGAAATATAAGGCCAAGGAAGTTATTCAGAGATGGTGACCCAGATTATAAGAAGATTAACTTTCACGGTGGGGGCAACTCTAGTCTTCAATTCCAGGTAACGGAAGTAGATTATATTCAGCCGAGAGTCATTGGAGCTTTAACCGTCACATGGTCAGGTTAACTCTAGTATTGTATACCAGGTATGGTTGGACGAGTTAATAGAAAGAAAAAAATAGTAGAAGCGAGTGAAACGGAAACGCGTGTCATGCGAATGGAGGAAGGTGATTAAAAGTAATAAGAGATGGCACATGAAAAAACATAGAGAAGTGTGATGACAGAAGTAGTTATGGAATGAAAAGACAAGTTATGAGAAGCTGAAGCAGAGGAGAAGGAGAGGAATTTCATCATCATCAATCATCAGCAGCAGCAGCAGCAGCAGCAGCAGCATCCAGACGTCTTCTCCACCAGAAGATGGGGTGGGGTGGTTCAAGATTGCAGAGAGAAAGAGGCACACGAAAATAGAATATAATAATAAATCGTACTGCGACATAAATAAGAGAGTGAGCGAAAAAAATGCACATATATTACTTTGAAAATCAGTGAGGGTGTTAGATTACGATCAGGAAAAAAAAGATAAGCAAAAGATATGATGCTGACGGAGAGGATATGCGAGAGAAAAATGAGGAAATTATAAGAAATAAATATAGAAATAATAAAAGTGCACTGAATGATGGGGGACAGATGTATAGAACAAAAAGGAAGGAAAGATCGAGACGAAAGGTATGTTGTTTGCGGATATTCACACACAAAAAATATTTAAATTTATAAGGTTAGCCTTGCCACACTTGTAATTATAAAACGGTAACCATCAACCCGATTTTGTCCCTTTTGGAGCTCAGGGGTCCGAGGCTAGGCCATCGTGGTCCAGAACAATTATGGATGGGAGACCGACCAACCTCCCTGGTGCCGTTTTACATGACAGAAAATCCTTTAGCCACCTCAGGGACTCAAACCATAGAGCATAAACCACAGCGCGTTTCGACTCGGGAGCTGCACCACCAGACCACTGGTACTGATACCATGTTGTCATCAGTGTCTAGACTCTAGAGTTTACTCCAGTACGGTGACGAGGTTTGTAGTTTATTCGTGTTGCTGTCAGACCTTTTTTTTCAACTCGAGGGACACGTATTGAATGGAAAAATGAAAGCTTGTATCTAGCCCTTCCACCTTAAAAAAAAAAAAAATCTCAGCTGATTAAAGCCGTCTTGTGGTAACAAGACCTGCTTTTACAGGACGGCTCAGTCATCGTTATCAAAGTTTGGCTTCCATATTTTTTTTCTACTGCCATTGCCACACTGAGTCGTCCCCGTCACACATAAGATACCGCCAGTTGAATTTCTAGTGGAGTGCTATTTACGGAGCACCTAGATAAGACGTCATGGTATTGGGGTGGATAAGGTATGGAAATGATGTGGCAGTGGAAGGACATACTGCTGTAACAAGTGACGCTTCTCCCATTAGGTATCATATTTGACTTTTTTTCCCTCAAGGTTATATTTGATGCTTTTCCCTCGAGGTAAAGACTATTTGATGCTTTTCCCTCGAGGTATTATGTTTGACGCTTTTCCCACAAGGTATTTAATATTTGACGCTGCGAGGTATTATATTTGACGCTTTTACCTCGAGGTATATAATAGTTGTTGCTTCGAGGTAATATGTTTGACGCTTTTCCCTCGAGATGTATAATATTTGACGTTATTTCCTCGAGGTATTATATCAAGCGTTTCCGTCAAGGTATTATATTTGACGCTTTTCCCTCGACGTATATAATATCTTACGATTTTCCCTCGAGGTATGAAATCAGGTAAGTCGTGCCACAAGACGACGTGGATTTGTGAAACTGTCTTTGCCGTTTAAACACTCAGACTTCAGCGGCTCACTTTAGCCAAAGAAAATTTGCTGGAGTAAAATATCAGAAGTTGAAGTAAAATACGAGAGCAGATGCGACCATGAGAGGGTTATTTTGGCATGTAGACAAATTCAGTTTCACTCTACCCAGCGTCAATTATATTCAGTTGAAGAGAGAGCGGTCTAGATGAAGGGGTTGCATAGAAATTGTATGAAGCTGTAAATAAACTCAGAGCAGATAATTTCATGCACTTGGATAAGGGTAAACCACTGGCGGTTTTACTTCTTTTCTCTGGGTAGTCATCTCCCTTTTCCTGCTTCAGATTCCTACCTGCCTCATTGATAACAGAGACAGTAAAATAAAGATGATGATGATGATAATTCAAAACCAGGTTTATACAGTATCTTTTCTTTGTGTTGGACATAATTGATTAAACGTCGAGAAATAAAAGCTATGATGATGATGATAAACGTAAGAATTGCTCAGTAAACACACCCGGACACATCTTTTGAGTGTGAGTAACGAGGAGGGCTATACGTAGATGGAAGAATGAGTCAGCGGTACGTGAGTCAGAGTTGTTGTCCACTCCACTTAAAAACAAGAAGTAATCAAGAAGAGAGGTTCCCAGAAGTGGCATATATGGAGAGAGAGAAGGAGAGCCATATTCTCATCAGTTAAGAAGGTTCCGTAGCACCGCGTCCTTACTAACATATTTCATGTAGCACATTAATATTCATTTGTTTTTTATGCAGTCTGTGTATAGTTCATTCATTTTAACTAGGCGGAAATTTTCGTCGTCTTCCAGCTTATTTCATGTTGCTCTGTGGCAATATAAGATAATATTGCAGCACTGCATCCTATCCACAGCACTTTTTCGTGACTAGAAGTATATTCTGGTACTCTTTCGTGCCACAGCACGTTATTGAAGATTGTGTTATAGCAAGATCATGCAAGGTTTACATGAAGAGAGTATACCTACTGAAAAGATAACAACAGCATACAAGATAATGAATAAGTTTAACAAGAAGAATAAATCGCTAGGGAAGAGGTGCCAAAAAGCCTCCTAAGCACATGATAATATGGTGCCGAGAATCGCGTGGGAAGGACAGGCATTGATGAGAATGGGCCGCCGAGATGGATAGCGATGGACCCCACAGAATCAGCGAGCAAGTCATAAAATCAGCGATAAAAGAGTTAGGAGACACAATATATCTCTCCTGGTGGGCGGTTGTGGCAGAGAGGAAAGTTTATTGGAACTGGACGTCGAGGGGATCAGATTTGTCTGTCGTGATATTAGGCAGACACCATTTGTGAAAACTTAGAACACAGTCAGTAATAAGATAACATGAGGGTCAGTGTCTCTTTCCTGCGGGGCGGCTGTGATAGAAAGTAAAGTTGAGGGGAGAGGGACATCGAGGGAAATATATAGATTTTTCTGTCGCATGATGAGTCGGACATAAAGTATTGGAAATTTGTGACCCGGACAAATAATATAGGAAATTTGTCTCGCCAGTGTAATTTTGTTGAAAGGAAAGTTGGGGAGAATTGCGCATCGAGGAAAATAGGGCTGTTTTGGTTTGCTACTCGTGTGACAATAGTCGTTAGAACTTATGAACCAGCCAGCAGTAAAATAAGACGGAAAAGGTCTCTCGCGGGGATAGTTTTGGTGCAATGAAAAATTAAGGATAGAAGGACATCGACGAGAATAGATTTTTTTTTTTTTTTTATGTAGTTCGTCAGATGCTTAAACTACTGTACTGAAGACTCACATGAACATCCTTGAGCTGCTAATAAGTGAGGAGCTGAGATGAAGTAAAATGTATGAACCGGTACGTACCCAAAGGAGGGGAAGAGAAATCAACAGGAATAGGAAAAGAAGGGAAGATATTTTGCTTTGGTATATGCTCGTCCGTCACCAGTCGTAAAAAACTAAATAATTACCGAAGAACTCTAAGCACCAACAGCCTTAAGATCGCACAAGTGAGAGAAAGAAGGAAAAGGAGCAAACACCACAAGGCAAGAGGGGGAGGAAGAGGAAGACAAGGAAAATATGACTTGTCAGGTATGCTATGCGTCAGATACCCCTCGCAAGAACCAAGATTACTAAGTCAGAATTAAGAACACGACTCTTCAGACGGCAGGAGTGAGAAACTGGGTTGGTGGAAAATATATATACGTACCCAGAGGAGGAGGAGGAGGAGGAGGAGGAGGAGGAGGAGGAGGAAGCACCATGAGAGAAGAGGGTGAAGAGGAATAGGCAGAGACAGAGAAGGAGGAGGAAGAAGAAGAGGAAACGAAGGGTGGGGTTAAGGGGGGATATGATTTTTGGAGGAAGGGCTGGGGACTGTGATCTCAGTTGCCGTCGTAATAATCCTCGTTAATCACTGTATCAGAAGTCGTTCATAATCCGCCTGGGGGGGGAGGCGGTGATTAAGGCGGGGAGAGAGAGAGAGAGAGAGAGAGAGAGAGAGTTTCTGCTTGCCATTGTAAGCATAGCAAATTTGGTTGTAAAATTATATATATATATATATATATATATATATATATATATATAGGGTATCGTTAATATATGGAAGAAGGAATATGGTAATGCATCTGGCTTTTTTCTTACTCTCTTCTCTCACAACTGAAGGCAGTGGTGGAGTGAGTGATTGCTCTGTAGAGAAGGATGACGGCAGACAAACGGAATCGGTTGATAAATTGGGAGTTGTGTAGGTAGATGAATACGTGGAGGGAGACAAGGGTGGATAGATAATTAAAAGATAGATAGTTGGGATATGGATGGATAAATAGACAATTAGAAGATGGATGGATGGGTGGGTGGACGTATGTTGATATAGATTAACCGTTAATAGATAGTTAGATGAATGCATGGATAGATTGATAATAATATTGTAGGTAGATGCGTGAACACCAGTGTAGATAGACAATTTGGAGATAAGGATACGTTGATGGAGACTAGTTCAGTTAGACAGTTAGAAGATACAAAGTTGGGTGGATGAAGGCTGGTACAGATAGACCGTCAGAAGATGAATAGATAGACAGTTAGAAAAATAAATGGGATATGGCGAGTACTGTAGACAGGGAAAAGATAGATTGATTGATTGATGTATGGGTGGATACAACTGTACATGGACAGTTAGATAGACAGGGGAATGGATAGATAACTAGAGAACAGATAGATAGACACTTGGTGGAATGATAAATAGGCAATTAGAAGATAGATAAATGGGTGATTACCTCGGGGAGGGAGAAGGGAAGAGGGGGGGATAACCGACGGAGGGAAGGTGATTAAAGATAATGAGCGGGGAGCTATTAAAGAGGGGAGAGGAGGAGGCAGGGGAGAGGAGGCGCTAGTTATTGGGGTTGGAATTAATCAATATATCAAGGTGAAGCAGCTGAGTGGTTTGTGTGTGTGTGTTGCGGGGTGGAGAAGGGGGCTCGATGTGTAGCGAAAGATTAGGTTATGTGGTTGTTGACGGATTGAGAGAAGTTTAAGTAGATGTTTAAGATGAAGTTACTGTTGTTTGGAGTAGTGGTGTTAGGGAGAGAAGGTGTTAAGTAGATAGAGTGGAATTTCTGTGTTGTGATGTGTGCAAGTGTGGAATCATGCCTGGGGTTGCAGGTCGGGCATTCAATGGACACTAAGCACTCACACTGATTAATGATGGCACCTCTGATTTGTGGCAGACGCTCCTGTATGTGTGTGTGCGCGTGTGTGAGTGCGAGGGGGGGGAGGGGGAGTGAATGTATGTAGGTGGATGAGAATTGTGAAAGAGATCTGAGTGTGCTGTAGGAGTGAGGAGGATGTGGGTGAGTGTGTGTGGGTTGATGAGAACTCTGAGGGTGGACATAAAGCTAAGGACTTACGAGTGTGTGTGTGTGTGTGTGTGTGTGTGTGTGTGTGTGTGTGTGTGTGCTGAAAGAAGTAAATATGTTAGCTTCGCTTGGAAATGTCTTGAGAGTGTCACCACCACCATCACCACCACCACCACCATCACCTTCATCATTCTCTTGAACTCTGCTCTACTTTTGTTAATTTTCTCCTGTTCACGCTTCTTATATAATCCTTTGTCCTCTTTTCATCTTCCCCGTTTCAGTTTCCTTTTCCTCCAATAGTCCCTCACCACATTTCATTTCCGTCCCTTCTCCTTATCTTCCCTGATATTGACCCATAGAATTCTTAATTTTTTCCCATCCACGCGTGTTTGTGGTATATGTGGTAAAGAGAACGAAAGAATAGAGATAGTTTTCCCGGAATGACACATGAAATCGCCCTCCCTACGCCTCAGTTGGTTATTTTTTTTTTTCCTCACAATAAAAATGACGCATGTCGGGTTTATGGTAATGAAGGGGAAGGAATGGATGGCTTCTGTGTAGGAGGGACGGGCGATTAGATTTTTTCCCCTCCTTTTTTTTTTTTCTTCCTGTAAACGGGACGGAAATGTATGGGACGAAGGGATTTAAAGAATTTCGAAGCCTGAATAATGAGCGAGTGGATTTATGGCACATTTTTTCTCCGTATTCTGGTAATAGTTTTTTATTTTGTACTACTGGAACCAACCTATTGTTATTGAAATATGGAAAATATGGTTACGAGGAGAACGACGACGACGACGATGATGATGATGATGATGATGATGATGATGATGATGAATAGAAAAGAAAAGAATTGGAATGAAAGCTGAAGAAAAAGAAGAGACAGAAGTGAAGGAAAGGAAAATTAAAAAGTGTGCAGAGAAATATATCGATAAACACTACATCTTCCGGCGCCCATAAAATAGACCAAGAAATATTAAAAAGAATCATAAAGAGGGTAAGTTTTGAGAAGCCGGAGTCAGCGAAAGATAAGATTATATTGTTAAAAAAAGAAAAATATATAGATATGAAATATGAGAATGTATTTGCATTACCAAGCTGAATAATGTTGAAGGAAAAGTGCCACAGAAAGGTAAGAATAAAGAGTGCCAGAGTCAGCGAGAGAGAAGATATATTTACAGTGCTATGGCTCGGGGAGAACCATCGGCTCAGTCAAAACAAAAAAAGTGGCGCGCTTGTTTGAGGGGGAGAGACGCGTAAATTGTGAGGGTGTTTTTTTTTAATCATTTATATCTACGTTTATTTTCCTTGTCATTTAGCTGTTATGGATGCCCTCTCTCCCGCAGATTTTTATCCCCCTAAGGCGGAGAAAATCATCGGCTCGGGTCTAAACAAAAGTAGAGGGCTGATTTATTGGGGAAGAGACACGTAAAAACGGATTTTTTTTGGCATTTTAGTATTCTTTTAGGTTTATGGATGAGACGGTGGCCAAATCGGTAGAGAGGCGGCCTGCAGTCCAGGTTCGAATCCCGGCTGGAGCAATAAACAGTTTCAGGACTTGAATTTCGTTTAAAGCAGACTTTACTGATCTAGCAGAATATCAGCCGACATGCAAAAGTATCCCGCTAATGGTAATACACCAGTCCTGTATGAGACAACCTTGGCATGTATTCAATATGGACAGTGGGTGTTAGCGCAGAAATGGTGACATGTGAAAGTGTATGGTATGTAGGGAGATTATTGGGCCTCGGGAACGGGCTGTGAATCCTATGGCCAGCTTTTGGACATATGAAAAATCTGTCTGTCTGTGTGTCTGTCTGTCTGTCTGTCTCTCTCTCTCTCTCTCTCTCTCTCTCTCTCCTTCCAACTAACTTTTTTCTCTCTCAGTCTCGTCCTATTGTTTTCCTTAAGCTTGCCGGTTCTTCTTTCCTTTCATTCTGTTCCTTTGTTTACCTTTCCTCTTTTCCATTGCTTTCCATTCTAGTCCTCACTCTGTCCTTGTTCAGTACCTTCCAGCTTTCTTCCCTCCTTTCCTTTTTTTCCTAGTTTCCTTCATTCTCCCCATTATTTTTCTCATTGTACCGCTTTCCATTCTGATTTGCTTCTACACATTTCTCCATTTCTTCAGTAGTCTTCGTTCTATCATATTCTTGTCTACATTAGGTCCTCTTTACATTATCACATCCATTCCTTTTTTTGTCATAGTTCTTCTCGCCTCTTTCCTTTGCATTCCATTATAGTTTTCCTCTGTAACCTACCTTCCTCCTCATGCCCTCTACTTTTTTGTCCTTTCCCTGCTTCCTCCATACCGTCTTCATCTTCCTTCTTTTCTTCTCTTGGATTTTCCTTTTAGTTTTACCCAAGCTCTTCTTCCTTTTCTCCTTCAGTCCCACTTTTCCCTTTTTTCATTTGTCATTTCTTCCTTCCCTTGCGTACATTTCTAATTTTTTCTTCATTTCCTCATCATTCTCTCCACCCTTCCCTACATTTTTTCTACCCTCTTCCGTCTTTCCTTCACTCTTCCCGTGATTCCCTTCTTCCTCCTTCCCTTTACTTCCTGCCCTTTTTTCTTCTTCCCGCCATCTCCCTGCCTCTCCCCATCGGCTAAGCTCGGCCAAGTATGAGACAACACGAGCCAGCAATAAAAGTGACCCATACAGAGACACCCACATAATTCCTCCTCCTATTTATGTCTTATATTCCTGAGTGGTGCTCCAGGGGGGGGTAGGAGGAGGCGGGTGGAGAGAGAGAGAGAGAGAGAGAGAGAGAGGTTGGGTGGGATGAGGATGGGCGCGATTGGATGCTTGGAGTTTGGCAAGGTGGGACAGATATGGGCTGGGACGAGTGGGATTGGGCGAAGAAGGTTTTGGCGTGGCGGGGAAAAATGATGTAAGGCTGGGCGATGAAGGTTTGGGCGTAGTGGGTCAGAGTTTGGGTAGGTTGAGCAGGACTGTAAAGACGAAGCTCAGACACAAATGATCATGGCGTGGCGGAGCAGTTAACGAACGTCGGGAATTGATCCATAAGATAGAACGTCTGAAAGTAGCAGGAATTATACACACACACACACACACACACACACACACACACACACACACACACACAGTTGTTGTGTAGGGGTTAACGTCTAATATGCCTGAGTGCTGGGGTGTACGAGAGGAAAATAATGTGCAATACAATCGTCTGGAAATAGCAAGAATTGGACATGAAAGAATTGTTGGTTGTGTGGGGGTTAATGTGTTATATGGCTGAGTGGCGAGGGTTGGGGAGGGAGAGGGGGGAATGGGAGTAATACAGTATAAAAGATATAGGCAACAAAGTCCTCAAGAGTAGTCATTAATATTACAGACCTACCACCACTACTACAACCACAGCTATCACCAACCCTGCCAGGCCTACCACCATCCTTTCCATAACTCGCACAGTTACCGCCATCGCTACCACAGCTACCACCATCGCTGCAACTATCACCATCCCCACCACAACTGCCGCTATACTTGCCACCATTGTCACCAGCTCTTTCACTTCCACCATCCCTACCGCTACTACCACCATCACCACCACCACTACTGTCACTGCTGCTACAACTACCACCATCGCTACCACACTTACCACCATCTTTGCCGCAACAACCACATCCCTGCTGCAACAGCCACTGTCCGTGCCACAACTACCATTCTGTGTACCACCACTGACACCATCCCTATCACTACTACCACGATCACTACCACCAATACCACATCCCTGCATAGCTTCATCATTGCCATCATAACTGCCACAATCCGTCACAACCACCACCATCACTACCACAACCACCTCCATCGTTATTGTGTGCGTTGTCATCTCCACTGCGATCACTGGACCAATATCACTTACCAATATTGCCACTTACACCACCACCACTACCTTGATTACTGCCACCGTCGCTACTGAGACGAGATTACCTACCAACACTGCCACCGTGGCTACTGAGACGAGATTACCAACACTGCCACCGTCGCTACTGAGACGAGATTACCAACCAACACTGCCACCGTCGCTACTGAGACGAGATTACCAACACTGCCACCGTCGCTACTGAGACGAGATTACCAACACTGCCACCGTCGCTACTGGGACGAAATTACCGGTACCAACACTGCCACCGTCGCTACTGAGACGAAATTACCTACCAACACTGCCACCGTCGCTACTGAGACGAAATTACCTACCAACACTGCCACCACCTCTGCTACCACAACTACCATTATTACTGTTACCTCCATTACCATGATTACTACCACTGTTGCCACTGAGACAAACAGACTCACCAACACTGACACCACCACTACCAACATTACCATCATTACTGCCATGATTACAATCACTGTCGCTGTTGAGACAAGCATACCTGCCACCATCACTACCTCTACAACCACTCCCACGACTTTAACAAAACTCTCACCATCGTTACCATGATTTCCACCAACACTACCATGACTACCTCCACCCCCACTATAACCATCGTCACAACCACCGCCATTGTTATATACCCTTTCAGTATGGTGACGTCACCTGATTGAAGGAGTTAATTCCACTACTGATGAGTTCTTTGTATTGTACTTCAGGTTGACTTAAAATATCCATCTCTCCATCTTGAATGCTGAGTTTTAACAATAGATTAACACTAGAATATTATGCTAGTCACGAAGAGGGGCTGTTGGAAGCATGTAGAGCCACAGTGTTGTCTTTTCCTGCCGCTGAGCAACGTTAAATAAGTGCAAAACGGCGAAAATCTAAGTCAAATTAAGGTGAAAGAACTCTAGAATAGAGTAATATGCCGGGTGGAGGCAAACCTAAAAATATGGAAGCAGTCTAAAAATCAATAAACATATAATAAGTCTATCTGTCTGTCTATCAGTCTGTCTGAGGTCAGATGTGACCACAAACGAATCGCCCACATGTCACCCTCGGTTCCACCATCAGGCTGCTGTCTCTCCAACTCAAACTCCCTCACATATACCTCTCCACCCCATCCCTCCACCTCATCCTCGGTCACCCTCTCCTCTTTTCCTCCCCACCTCACTCACATACTCTTCTAGTCAGTCTCTTATTATCCGTTGTCTCCACATGGCCAGACCATCTCAACGTAGGCTACTTCTAATGCGTTCCAGAACATTCACATCAACGCTTCTTCACTTCTTGATGTGTCTGTCAGTATGCACGTAACTACATGCTCTTCCCAGTTATCTCTTTCCACTGCTTTCACTCTTGACTTGTTACCCTTTAATACAATAGGGGAGCGCGGTAGCTCGGTGGTAGGGTGTCGGGCTCGTAATCGTGAGGTTGCGAGTTCGCGCCCCTCCCGGTGGCTGCCGCGCTGGAAGGGGTAGCGCTCTCCTGTAACCCTAGCAGGGCTATATGATCTGATCAGGTCTAGCTCGGGGATTAATCTAAAAAAATCTTTAATACAATAACAAATAAATAAGTTAATGAATAAATAAAAAGACGCCACCATGCTCAGTACTGTAGTGTCTTTGTATGTGTCACCATTGCAGCCACCAGCGCGATGAATATTATTACCACAGTTTCTCCTATAATGTTTATTGTTATGTCCACCACAGTCGTTACGGCCAGTGTCACTACCAACATTTACTACCAACACCACTACTAACATCGCCACCTCAACTACCACTATTCCCGAGAAACTGTCATCTTAACAAACAGTACTACAACATTTCCTCATCTACCAATCAACACTACTACCAAACTGCATGTTGTTTTTCTTACCATAACGTCTGTTGTACCAGCATGATTGCCAGTAACTACCTACGGCTAGTACCACTTGCAGCAGCCATCACTAATACTAGCTTACCTGATTCATATAAATAATAATGTTGAAAAAAATAATAATAATAATAATAATAATAATAATGGTGATGATGTGGTGATGGTAATGCTAAACAAAAACAACACAGCAATAATAATGATGATAATAATAATAATAATAATAATAATAATAATATACTAGTAATATAATAATAATAATAAGATAATAATAATAATAATAATAATAATAATATACTAGTAATATAATAATAATAATAAGATAATAATAATAATAATAATAATAATAATATACTAGTAATATAAAAATAATAAGATGATGATAATAATAATAATAATAATAATAATAGATATTCCAGCAGCCACCTCTGGCCCCTGATACTTCACACTTACAACGCCATTTGTCATTCCCTGTGCTTAGTCTGACAGCCATTCAAACATTTTCCGTGTTTGTTGATGTTATCCTTTCCAGTTTCCATCACTTCACTAACCTCTCTTTGCAGTCATTGTTACTGCTTCAAGAATCCTTCAGTCGTTACAACCACTCCCTATCATCACTACCACCATCCTGACCGCCGCTGCCACTATCCACTACACATTCCCTACCATCATTACCTCCATCCTACCACACACTCCCTCTAACCATTACTACCTTCCCACCCCGCATTCCTTACCATCACTATCACCATCCCACCACACACTCCTTATCACCATAACTACAGTCTCATTACACTCCCTACCACCATTACCACCACATCAACACACTCCCTACCACCATTACTACCATTCCCTACTACCACTGTCACCTGTCTCCAACAACAACCAGTCTTCTTCTTCCCCCTATAGCTCAATCCCCAGGAGCGTCCAATGAATTACCCACCAGCCTCACGACGCAACAAAAACACCCACAACAATCTATTACAACCCGTAGGAGGCAACACAGTGCTGCAGGAGGGGGAGAAGGGGAGGGGGAAGGAGGTAGGAAAACGCCCTTAGGATGTGGGGACGTAAGGACGAGAGTTGGGGAAATTTGGGGCTGAATCTTAGGTCCATTTGAGTGGTGACGTTTTCATATCCATAATCGAATTGGCGGGGATATTTCTGCTCCGGGGAGAAAGGGAGGAGTTGGGGATAAAAAGGGGACTTGTGTAGGGGGAAGGGAAGATGAGGAGAGAGAGAGGAGGGGAAAGGAAAAGAGGTGGAGGGAGTTGAAGAGAAAGGAAGAACTGGAATAGGAGTAGAGATTAATGGACGGTGAAGAGGACAGGAAGGAGAGGCAGAAAAGAGGTGAGAGGAACATGGAGAGGAGAGAGTGAGGGGAGACAATAGGTGATGTTGGAGGAGAATGGGAGAAGGGGTGATATACAAAGAAGAGGAATAGTAGAAGGGAATGTATAAGGAATTAAGATTGAGAGAGAGAGAGAGAGAGAGAGAGAGAGAGAGAGAGAGAGAGAGAGAGAGAGAATATGGGCAACGTAAGAGACGTTTGTTGGCAGGGGAGACTCCACTAGCTCACTGGCACAAATTACACTGCGTAAGAACTGTAGCTAGTAAAAAGCGGCCAAGAACGCTTCCAACTTCTATAAATACTGAGAGAGAGAGAGAGAGAGAGAGTGGAAATGATCTAAGAAAGGAGAGGGTTTTGGAGGTAAGGAAGAGAAAGATAGGGAAGTGCTAGAATGGCAGAAAGAAAAATAGAAAATAATAGAGACGGAGGGGGGGAGGATGGAGTGCGGGAGAGAAGTAAATGTGAAGAAAGGAGGAGAGAAGAGGGGAGACCGGGGAAGGGGGGAGAGAAGAGAGGTAGAAATAGAGAGGAGGGAAGAGAAAGCTTGAAAGAAGAGGAGGACAAAAAGAGAGAAGGAAGAAGGAATAAAGAAAAGAAGCGTAAGAAACAGAGGGAAGAAGAATTTTTAGAGGGGAGAGGGAAAGACAGGACGGAAGAGAGAGGAGGGAATGGAGGGAAGGGAAAGGGATAAAGCAGGAAAAAGAGGGAGGTGAGAGAAAGAAAGGAAGAGGAAAAATTGTGAGAAAGAATGAGGAGAGCGATGAGAGAGAAAGGGTAGGAAGAATAGGCAATAAAGGGAGAAAGAGAGGAGAAGAATTTAAAGAGAGAGAGAGAAAGGACATGGAAGAGAGAAAAGGAGATGTGAGAGATGAGGAAAGGGAGGAGAGAAAAGATGGCAGAGAGAAAATGTAGCTAATGTCTTGCTGCGGGTGCGGTCTGCTTCATCTTACGAGTTTTGATTCATGGCTACTGTCTCATTCCCCTAACTGTTTCTTTTACCTCTCTCACTTTTCCTTCTCTGCTTTCATTCTATATCCCTTCTCTTTTCCCTCTCCCTCTCTCTTTGTTTCTTTTCCTACCCTTATCGCTTGCCCTACCTCCCTCTCTCATCTCTTTCCCATGTGTCTTTCTCTTCCCTTCTCTCTCTCGTTATCCCTCTTTCTTTCCCAACCCCTCTCACTTCCCCTCACTTTCCCTCCCCCCTCTCTCTTTCTGTTCCCCTCTGTCATCCTTCTCTCTTCTCTCCCTTTTCCTTTCTGTTTTCCTTTCCGTCTATTTTCTTTCTTTCGTGTCTTTCCTTTTCCCTGTCTCATTCCTTTCTGCTCTCTCTTTCCTTTCCCCCTCTCTCTTTTTTTCCTGTATCATTCCTTTCCCCTCTATCTTCCTTCTCTTTTATAATTCCCTTCCCGTCTCTCTTTCTCTGCTCTCTCCTTCCCTCCTCCCCCTCTCTCCCTTTCTTCGTCTTCTTTATTTCTCTTTTCTCATTCCCTTCCACCCTTCTCTTTCCAGTTCTCTTTCTTTTTCCATTTTATTATCTCTTCCTTCTCTCATCGCTTTCCCCCCTCTCTCTTTCTTCGTCGTCTTTATTTTATTTCTCTTTTCTCATTCCCTCTCCCCCCTTCTCTTTCCCGTGCTCATTCTTTTTTCATTCTATTATGTCTTCCTTCTCTCATCGCTTCCTTTCCCTCTGTCTTTCACTTCCCTCCTTCTATTTCCCCTTCTCTCTATCCTTCTTTTCTCTCCTCTTTCAATATCCCTCCTCTGCTTCCCTTCCCCCTCTAACTTTCTGTACTCTTTTCCTTTTCTCTTACTCTCCTTTATTTTCCTCCGCCTCCCATTCTTCCCTTCCTTCCAACATTTTCTTTCCTCCCTCCTTACCTGTCCCTCCTTTTCTCCACTCCCATTCCCTCCATCCGTTCCCATTCCTCTGTTCCTTCCCTTCATATTATTCCTTCTTACATTCTCTCCCTTGCTTTCATATTTTTCCTGACATGTCCACGTCTCTCATTTTTTCATTCTTCCTTCCCAACTTCTTCCTACCCTTCCTCCATTCTCCCTCTCCCATCGTTTCTTTCCGTCTTCCTATCCTTTCTCTTCTCCCTTTCCCTTCTCTTCCTTCCTTTTCCCTTCTCTTTGTTGCCTTCCTTTATTTAATGTTTTCTTCATTTCCCCGCACGTATTTCTGTTTCATTACTTTCTCTTCTTTTCCTTCCTCAAGTTCCCTTTCAACATGTATCTCACACACTTTATTTTCATCATATTCTCGTCCACATCTTCATTACCGATTCCTTCGTTTTTCTTTATCCTTTCCTCTTTTTCTATCTGTCTGTCTTTCTTCCTTCGTACATCATCATCATCATCAGCATCACCTTTGTCTGTAATTATTCCATCTTCTTTCACTTGTCCTGTTTTTTATCTTCGTTTTTTTCCCCTTTCTTTCATCCTCAGGCTTGAATCATTCTTTAATTTTTAGTGATTTGTATTACTTATATTTTCTCGCCTTCTTTATTGGCATTATGACTGAGTAAAATTACGGCCTCTAGGTGAAGAGGTTAATTTCATAATCTCGAACCCCTCCATATTTCGCCCTTGTGTACTGAATTTATCTGTCTGTCTCTGTGTATTATTTATTTCTATATCTGCCCATCTTATTTGTCGCTCTTTCTGCCTGTCTATCTGTCTGTCAATCTGTCTGTCTGTCTATCTGTCTGTCTGTCTATCTGTCTGTCTATCTTGCCTGCAAGAGGTGGTCGACAAAAGGCTTCCAAACGTTTCTGTCCCGGCTCAGTAACGACCTGTCATTCCTTTCTCTCTCTGATTCACTCGGTCACTGTATAATTCCTTGATTTTCTCACATCCCGTCTCCTAAATCACGCTGTCTGGCTATCTCGCTTACTGGGTCTCTCTCTCTCTCTCTCTCTCTCTCTCTCTCTCTCTCTCTCTCTCTCTCTCTCTCTCTCTCTCTCTCTCTCTTTCTGATTTTTAGTGTTCTCTGTCATTAGTTTGTTCTTCTTTACCTAAGAGTATTTGCATTTCTTTTATTGCTCGTCTTTAGTTTTTCATTCTCAGTACTGCCTCATTAGACTAAAATGCCTGGCGTTAGTTGGGATATAGTATTATACGGTAGCTGTTCCAGCCAAGAGATGATAAGTACTGTAATCCAAGTACTACACGGTCAGGTTCCTTTGATTCACTTTCAGCTGAATAAAGTTGTCTGACGTTAACTGGAACATACTACCAGAGTTGTCACAACCATGAGAGCGTTCAGTAGATTTTCTATGATTTCTTTTTTCGGCTCTCTCATATATCTCTTTCCCCTAACTCATTCCTCCCTCTCTTTCGTTCCCATCATTAATATTCTGTTCCTCTCCATCTCCTCTCTCCGGCCCTTCCTTACTCATGGTTTTATTGCTTCTTCAGCCCTTCCCTTCCTCCTCCATATCTGTTTCATTGTCTTCCCCCTCTCTTTCCTTCGAACTTTCTTCACATCTCTTTGTCGTGAATTCCTTCTGCTTGAGAACTTTCTCCTATTATCTTTACTATCTCCTTTGAATCGCGTTACGAACTGTAGAAATTACTTTTGTTTTTATCAGTGGCTTTCAAAATGTGCAGTTTTTGGCGTTGTTTGATTATCAGTTTACAAACAAAAACAAATATATGGGCATCCTTTAGATACAGTCAGTGTTACACCTAATTTAACAGGATACAGATATATAAGACGATTGTCATATATGCAGCTATAAACATCAGTGACCCATATATATATATTTTTTTTTTTCAAATTGGCGATATTTTTGTTTATAGAGGATTTTTTTTTTTTTTTTTTTTTTTTTTTTTTACAGTTTTGGGAGGTATCTGGTTTTGAGAGGGTTTATGAACGCCGTGTCTAACCCCTCCAGTTTGTAATGGTTCTCTTAAACTTAATACAATCGTGTATAGCAAGCATGAAAAGAATTTTAAAAAAAACTAGCTGGAAGGATTAATGGCACCTACTTCCCACTTTTCGTTTTGTTTTCCTTTCCTTCATTTTTCCATCTTGTTTCTTTCCTTTACTCACCATATCTATTCACCCAGACTTATGACTCACCCTCTTTCAGGTTTCTTCTCTGCTTCGTGTTCACATCCACCATTCCTTCCTTAAATCCTTCAGTACGACGACTTTTTTGTTCATGCATTTAGGCAGCTGTATTTCCTCTTAGAGGCGTTTGGAATTGGAGGGATTAAATCGTCTTCCTTAACTTCTCTTCAACGGGACAGTTCTAAACTACATGGTATTAGTTGGTAGTATTATTCCCAGTAAATGCCCTGCTCTCTCTCTCTCTCTCTCTCTCTCTCTCTCTCTCTCCCTTCATGTCCCTTCTCCCTCCCTTCTTCCTCCATAACTCCCCCATATTTCCTCCTTTCCTCCAAACTTACCTCCCTTTCTTGACATACGACCCCTTCTTCGTTTTCATTACAGGAAAAAAAAAAAAAAAAACGCAGCGTTGTGAGGGGAAACTGGTATAAGTTGTGGTGGATTTCCCCGTCCTGCGATGTGTTATGGTCTGCTTTATTGCTCGTATGGATGAGCCACGACCACTTGTGTGTGTGTGTGTGTGTGTGTGTGTGTGTGTGTGTGTACAAAAGCCTGGTGTTTTTGCCATAGTGTCTAAAAAGGAGAGAACAAATGAAGACAGCTGTGAAAGCAATGAGAAAAGGTGTGGTAGGAGGTGATGCTGGCCTTACCTGAACTCTTCAATCCGATGACTTTTTTTTTTTTTTAACTTGTTAGCTATCATCGGACAAGTTTCATCAACTCTGGATAAATTTTGTGAACTGAAGAAGGTATATAAATCTTACATTCACCCCACCATTACAGAAGGCCCCGCCAGAGGTGAATAATATCACCTGGAGGTGGCAAGAATAAATCAATAAGGTACCTCAGTTTACTTGAGCAGTTAACCTCTTCTGTGCGGTGTCCTATCTGATTTTTTAAATGTAAGTTTTGGTAGAGAGGCGGCTTGCAGTCCTAATGGACCCAGGATCGAATCCCGGCTGGGGCAGGGAACAGTTTAAGGATTTGAATTTCCTAAAAAGCAGACTTTCCTGATCTACCAGATGACCCGCCGACATGTCGTAAAAGAACCCCCGCTAATACCAGTACACCAGTCCTGTATGAGACAGCCCTAGCATGTATTCAATATGGACGGTGGGTGTTAGCGCCGAAGTGGTGACATGTGGAGGTGTAGGAGGACTACTGGGCCTTGGGATAGGCCACTGCCCCCAAGAAATAGGCCCTGAGCCTTTGCCCAGAGTCGGACACGTAAAAAAAAAAAAAAAAAAAAAAAAAAAAAAAAAAACTTCGAGGCGCTTTGATTCAGCTTAGGAGAGACCTTTATTAGTGAAGGGTTAATGACGGCTGTATCTACCCTCATCTACTGTGGAAAGTCTCCGCTAATCTGAAGAAAATCGTGTTGATGTAACAAGAACTTTTTTTTTTTTTTTTTTTTTAATGTTAGCGGAGTGACAGGGTTAAAGATGCAGGTGACTCTCCATTGAACAACGACAAACTGTTTTTGATATTCATGTCAGAGCGGTACCCAGTTCGTGAAAAAAGGCATCTCTTTATTAATTATCATAAAAGGTTACATTAATGACCATAAATACTGCCTTCGAATATGTCTTCTCCTTGTTGTCTGTAAACATAACAAAAGTTCCGTCTAATTGTATTAGTCCAACACTTATTACAAATTGGCTAAGAAAACATGCAGGATTTCTTTGTGGTTAGCCTATGCGATAACGGACCATCAGAAGTTAAAAACAAACAACGACTGTAAGAAAACTTAAGAACATAAAACACCCCTGTGCATGGCATTTCCTGAATATAAAAAATAAAATGACAACTGAAGCTGTGGCAGTGATGATGGCCTCTTGAGGACAATGTGTGGAAGACACTTACGTAAAGGTATTGAAGATATTGTAGAGAAAACACTGCTACTTTGAAGCATCATTAGGATAGACAGAAAGTGCTAAGAACGAGAGGTGTTTAACAAAGAAACAGTTTCATCAAATTTAATGATTAACCAAGGAAAAAAAAAATAAGATGTGGGTCACTAACTTTCCAGGGACCATAGATGTGAAACATCATCATCATCATCATCATCAGCCTTTTGAGTATCCACTGCAGGACCGGCCTATCCCGACCCAAGTCGGGACGATACAGCCAATGTATCTCTACCAAGTGGTTTAGGCTGTCTGGTAGAGATTGTATTTAGGGTGAGAAGTGCTTGTAAGTGTAATTGTAGTGTGGGAGTGGCTTTGGATGTGTGTGTAGTCTGTGAACCAAGTGTAATCGGCCCGCGCAAGCCGACTGGGTGCAAGCATACTTTATAGTAAGCGACACTGGTTCAACCACAGCACCCCTTGTGTCCGCGAATGCAGAACGTGGCCTGAAGAACCCTCCCAAAGTTTATTACCCTGGCGGGGCGCGAACCCTCGTTCTTCAGTGTACGAAAACGCACAGTTTACTAGTGTACAGTCACGCGTACTAATTTCTGCTCAGGGGTTACCCCTCCTTCCCCCCTCTACCCTGGACAGAGGGAAGGGGGGAATCGCGAACAAGTCTACCCCACCTTCTGCCCCCAACTCCCCCACCCTCCACCTCCAGCTTCATACATGAGGCATCAGCAGCTCCATGACATCATATTCAAGTCATCACCAATTCCCTGACGTCATACTCGAGGCACGAGCAACTCCATGACGTCGTACTTGATGCATTAGCAACTGCGTGACGCCATACTCTAGGCATTATCAACTTCTTGACGTCATATTAGAGGCATAGACAACTTCTTGACGCCATAGTCGAGGCATCACCAACTCCTTGACGTTGTACTGGAGGCAGTATCAACTCCTTGACGTCATACTCGAGGCATCAACAACTTCATGTCATACTTGAAGCATTAGTTGGAAGAGGTGTGACGTTGTCCTCATCATTTTATTTTGTAAGTCCGACTTAGGGCATCACCTTAACAGTCCATTCCTAAAGGCTCAACACACTTTCACATGTCACCACTTTTACACTAATACCCACTGCTTATACCGAAGGCATGCGTGGGTTGTCTCATTCAGGACTGGTGTGATGGTATTAGCGGGGGTGTTTCTATGACATGTCTGTGGGTGTTGTGGAAGATGAGGATGGTTTGTTTTAATGAAATTCGATTACTCAAATTATTCCCTTTCTTAACTTGGGATTGAGTTTGCGTCCTTTTAGACAACAGATCACTTTCCCAACCACTGGACAACCACCTCCTCTCTAATGACTGCCTGCCACCTCCTCGCACGGGTTCCAGTCTTGTTCATCGGCCGTCACCCCAAAGACATAAAGAACCCCAACTGCGATGTACAGGAGGGTATTCAGCAGGATGGCCATGGCCCACCTGTCAGTCTGGCCACCACAGCAAAATAGGCATTAGTTTTGTGAATGTGGAATTTTACCTGTCCAACTCCAGGATGGTAATTTTAATTTTATTCTTTTTATATCCTCCTGTTAATGTTAAATTGACGTTTGACGTACTGCGTGAAATGTAAAAATGTAGTAAGTGTAACAGTTGGTAATATAGGTGAGTGGAGAAGATTACGTGCTATTCAAGAAGGAAAGTAGTTAATTGTGAGCGGTGCAAGTTGTGAATAAGACACAGATATTGGGACTCCTGTCACGTAGTTGGGTGTTCAAGTTGTGGCAGTGGGTAGACTTTGTACCCCACGCACACATGTACATATATACAGACATACATACACGTAGAGAAAGATATATACATATTCATACACATACCGAACGTAAAGAAAAGACGTGTATACACACGCACATAACGTGTATACACACAACCACATAATACACAAACGCATAACTACATAGCCTCGCACACACACACACACACACACACACACACACACACACACACACACACACACACACACACACACACACACACACACACACACACACACACACACACACGTCACTCATGGTAAAGCCCCGCAGTAATATTCATAATGTGCCGACGAAAATACTAAGAGAAAGTGGCCAGACTCGCGACACTTCCTAATTATTGTAAATCCTACACTTTTTGTCGTCTGTAAGTGCGAGAATCCTTGGCCAAGAGGACACCCAGACGGACCTTAGTGACTCTCTCCCCTTCCCCTCACAATCCCTCCCTCCCTCCGTCTTTCCCTCCCCCTCCTCCCACCCTCCTCTCTCCTGCATCTCTTTCATGAATAATGAATGAAGAGACACATTATCATTCATTCCTTGCTCCCCCCCCCCCCTCTCTCTCTCTCTCTCTCTCTCTCTCTCTCTCTCTCTCTCTCTCTCTCTCTCTTCCGTGTTACTATGGGCAGATATGATGGGGTAGGGGAGTTGGGAGAGGAGAGTACGTACTAGATTCGAGAGTGGTGCTAGAAAGGAAATGAGGGTGAGGTACTGGTAAGAGACATCGAGAATCGGGTGTCGGTCATGGACTGCCGTAGCAAAAGCGTAGCCCAACCATCATCATCATCATCATCATCATCATCATATCTGCCTTTCAGTATTATTTCGCCGAATCTGAGGACGTCGTATATATTTTATGCTAGTATCTTCCAGATGATTTTATTCAGCCTGTGAGAGCGCCCATGTAGTAAAGGAGTTCGTTAAGGTCATATTTAACCTTTCCAGTTCAAAAAAATATTTAACCTTTCTAGTTCAAAAAAATGTTTCCTGTTCAAGATAAAACCAAGATTAGAGTATAAAACATGTCCTCGAACTGATACAATTCGCTTATTACTTCACAAATCTGTACCAAATAATTGTGATCTCATTTTCTTTATTTTGTTTTCTTCTGTTTTATGTTTTTCTTTTGCTAGTGAGTATATGTACAGTAGTGGTAAGACGAAAAATGAAATAAGATTAGAACAGGATAGATAAAAGATGCAGGCTTGGAAGTTTTCGTACCATCCCTTCTCGCTTTGGCTCACTGAATCCCCAACCATCTTTTAGCTCTGTCCTGTTCTGTCTCTGCCTCCCTTTTCTCTCTCTGCTTCTTCCTTGCTACTTCCATCAGGCTCTCTAAGTCGGCCAGAGACAGACTAATGTACATTTCTTCCTCTTCATACAGGGGAATGTTTGGCAGGAGGTCATTCATCCCTCTCTCCTTTTCTTCCTCCGTCACCTCCAGCTTATCCATAGGTGTCCATCCAAAGCAGAGGACACCCAGGATGGTAATGATGGCAAAGAGGATGGACACGAACGAACCGAAAATTAATGGATAAAGATAGGTCGCCTTCCCCTTTTGCTTGTTATCCTGTTCATTAGAATCCCTTTTCTTAGCACGTTTCTGTTCACTCCTTGCCGTCTCCGCATCTTCTATGTTTTCCTCTTCTTTTCTTTCATCATCCAGTCTCTCTTCATTCGTTGCCTTTTCCACACCTTCACTGTTTTCCACATCTTTCCTTTCCAGCAATTCCACATCGTGCTGTACTCTCCCATTCACTTTCTCCTACGTCCGTTCCACACTTACTCCTCTTTTCCTCTCCTTCGTGACCTCTTCCTTCAATATTTTTGTTTCTTTTTTATCTTCCCTTTTCCCTTCCGTCACCAACACCATGAGCTTTTCAGTCTCCCTCTCCCCTTTCGTCGTCTCAGTTTCAACCATCGTTTTGCTCACCATTTCTTCCTCAATCCCACGTCCCATCCCCACCGCCACCATCACCACCACCACCAATATCATCCCTCCCGTCTTCATTTTCTTTCATGTGGACAAACTTGGTGGCAAACGATACACAAAACGGTACTTAAGTTGATTAAGTGGTGTACGAAAATATTAATCCATTACATTATTACCAGAAGATGGAGTTGTCCTGGAACAATAATGGTAGCTGGGATTGGTGCCTTGAAAATTTAAGGAATGGCAGTCTAGTGTATCTGATTTTTCTGTTTCCATTGTTGTTGAAGTGGTGGTAATAGTGGTGGTGGTGACACAGGTGACAGTGAGGATGGTAGTGTGATGGTGGTGGTAGTGGTTGTAGTGGGGATGGTGGTGGTAGTAGTCGTGGTTGTGATGATGGTGGCAGTAGTGATGATGGTGGTAGTGGTGATTGTTGTGGTAATGGTGATGATGGTGGGATAATAATGGTGATGGGGTGGTAATGATTATGATTAATGTGATGATGCTCATGGTGCTGGTAAGTGTGGTGATAGTGGTGATGACCAAAGCCCTAGTCAAGATAAAAAGTTACACCTTCCAGTAGCAAGGTGCTAACCATTTGCAGTTGGTGATGGTGAGGGTAATGGTAATAGTGATGAAGGTAGTAGCGGTGATGATGGTGGTGACAGTAGTAATGCTGTTGAAGGTGGTGATGGTGAGGGTAATGGTAGTAAGAGATGGTGGAAAATGAGGCATCCACCATTCGCTCACTCGATGTAGTGCTTTTGCAGGTGACTCTACACTGAGTGGTAAGCCAGATAGTTTTTTTGTATCCCAGGAAACCATTGCTACGTAATTTAACCGAATGGACGCCTTGGTGCTTTAGTGAGTTAAAGCACTGCAGTTGGATGTGGCCCATAAGGCATTTAGCACTCACACAGTGCCACTCCTAGAAAAGCGACCGGTCACCCTCGCCCTGAATGTCATGAGTAAAGTACCCTACCCCGGGACCTTATGCACCTTATGAGGCGATGTGTATTATTAAATAGTGGTTGTTGTGGAGGTGAGAGACATAGGTTTTAGTTGTGGTAAGGTATTGTTAATGGCGAAGGTGGTGGTACTATTGATGGTAATGGCGGAGGTGATGGTAATGGCAGTGACCTTCGTGTATTGCCCTGTACCCATCCCTTCCCAAAAGATATCAGACGTCTCGCAGGCTGTTCCCGAGCCAGCAGAATAAACACACCAGCAAATTAAGTTAATATGTTGTTCATCTTACCTGCACAGTACTAGGTAGAAGTCAGAATTGATAGTGGATGGCATAGTGTGACGAGAGAGAGAGAGAGAGAGAGAGAGAGAGAGAGAGAGAGAGAGAGAGAGAGTCCTGGTAGGATTTTCTGTAATTCGTCGTGTTTCAAGGTGAATAGCTCAAAACAACCTGTGTATAGTGGTCAGATTCTACTGTTTTATAAACATTCTCACCACATCTACAAAGCCAGATAGTTCAGGCGTCTGTTCCAGAGACCTCTGAGCTGAATTGTAGGTCTAACTGTAGGTATAATTAATTTTCGGATTATGCTATTGTCAGAGAGATGCTGCACACTGAATGCAGTGCTATTTGTATCCATTCCAGTTAAAGACATTTTGACGTGTGACGGGCTAGGTAGAAAACACAGGTGACGAGCGATGATTATATTCCTTAGTGGGTCATAGGCAAAAATATGTACTCGGGAATAAGCTCACCTCCATTCATCGTGTTGTCTTCTCTCTCCATCTCATAGTTTCAGTCCGAGTCCTCACGCCTCATTTTACAAACATTTTGTGCGATTATGTTCAGTTTCCCAACATACATACTCGTTAATAAGCCCCAGCATCCACCATCACCATCGTTCCCCATATCACCCACCAGTAAATGACAGTAATGGTGAGAGGAAGGTGTCACGAGTCGGCGCGATTTGTATTTGAATAAACTCGTGACATCAACTTTGGTGGGAAACCGCGAATTCTAGTGGAATCCCAGTATTCATCGCTTAGTTTAACCGCTACGTATTCACCCGGTCGGGAGTGTTTTCAGAACAATTTTCACTGTGTCATAAATGATCGTCTTTGTGCGAGACATTAGCACTTCCGCTGAGCGATTTATTATGGGCGTGTTTCGCTCATTCTAGCAGTTTGCAATGCGGCCGCGACACTCTCCTCTTTCTCACGATTTGAAGTCAGTCAAGATTTGAGCACCGTGAAAGCAGATTGGGCCCAGTGCGTAGCAGTGCCGCCATTGTCCAGTTCCTGAATTTCCACCTAGCGTGATTGGCGAGAGACTCAGCGTGTGCAGTGTCCTTCCTCAGTAACGACACCCAGTCATCCGCTTTGTCCACTTTTCTGACCAGTATTTTCTTTTCGTATTTTCCTAGGTTTAAGAGTTAGCTTTTGAGTGAGCGAGTGAGTGCGATCTTATTTTGAATTCATTTTGAAATGTAACGTAAATTTATTTTATTGTAATCAATAAATTTAACAGTTCTTTTTCTTGAGCTTAATGTAATGTAAACTCGTGTTTTATTTTCCATATTAAGCTTATTTCACTTATAGCTAATAGTTTGCATAAGCGCTTTGCTATTCATAACTGGTACTTAGGCCAGTCCTTTTGTATTAAGCTTAAAAATCCGTTGTGCAACCAGGAGTTAATGTATCAGCAAGAACCTGTTATCATTAATAGCATTAGTTGTTGATTGTCAGGGGTGAAGTCACTTTCTCCAGAGGCTAACAGTACAAACAAACAGCAATTGTGAGGAATTAGTCTCTGCCGTGTACTGTTGAGAAAGTTTATAAATTCTCGTCCTTAGAGAATCGGCAAAGTAAGCCGGCATAAAGTAATCATTGCTTGATTTTCACAAGACAGTTCATTGTCTTGTTCTCAGTATTACTGAATAATATCCTTTAATATTGCATATACATTAAAAACCCCGTGACAGAAGGACAGTGGAAAGTAAATTATAGTGTAATAGCGACTTACATGTAATTATCGAGTGCTGTAATTAAAATTATTAGTGGTAACAGCACCTGTAATATCAGAACTACTGTTCAGACTGCTGAGACAAGTTATAACATGGAAAGTTAAGTTGATGCTGGAAAACACTCAACCCCCTCAGATTGATGACATTGTTATATTTGTTCCAAGTTACCAACACGCGTCTTTACTCAACGTAGGACACCACTAATACGAAAGCGTTTAAGGAAGAGACTGTATATCTGATTCC
Organism: Coenobita brevimanus; assembly: GCF_032717465.1. Classification (NCBI taxonomy): domain Eukaryota; kingdom Metazoa; phylum Arthropoda; class Malacostraca; order Decapoda; family Coenobitidae; genus Coenobita; species Coenobita brevimanus. The sequence goes on along the minus strand of NC_137016.1, from coordinate 44,868,958 downwards.
GCCATTCCGAAAAGTCTCTCTAGAGCTGATCAAAATCATCTCTTGGTAGTAATAAAGAAATGTAAAATACTGTACGTCGTGAAAGTGAAGTTGTTAATGAGAATGCGAACGTTGGCAAAATAATCCAGGTTGTGTAGCAAGGGGTGAACTCCTTCACTTCGATTACGTAGTTTTAATTTTAGTCTTCGCTACCACCACTTGGTTATATTCAGCTTCAGGAGAGACTTGTATTGAACGGGTTAGTGAAGGCTGTATCTCTTGTAAGCTGCATAAGATCGACTGGAGATGGGTAAAGCAAATTGGAAAATAAGTTGTTATGTGAGGACAAACCGCTCTCAGCGAAAGGTTAATGTGGACTGCATCTAACCCTTGCTGTATCTAACCCATGCTGAGCTGATTATAATCTTCTGGAGATAGCAGGTAAAACAGTAGACAGAGTCGTTAAGGGGGTTAATCACTTCATTCCAGTGGCGTGGTTTATCTGTTATTCTTTTGCTGCCTTCAGACAAGTATATTAAGCTTATTAGAAAAATTCTAAAAATGGAAAGGATAAAATACAGCCATCATTAATATGTTCAGTACAAAAGTTTCTTCGTGACTTGACTGTACTCGTCTAGAGGTAGAATATATATATATATATATATATATATATATATATATATATATATAATATATATATAATATGTCATCATGCTGATTTAAACATGAGATTAAAATACAGTGCAAACTCCAGTACCATACCCATGGCTGACGAGCATCTAGGGACCTTGATGGTAGGGTATGAAGTCTGCCGCTACTAAACTACCCGACTCATCTTACTCATACTGTAGGCAGCGTGGGCGAGGGGCCAGTCGCTTATGCAAAGTTATGCATCACCTTCTGCTGACATGCATAAATATAAAGACACACTGGCTTTTTACGATGATTTGCTGCGTGGGGGGAGAGAGAGAGAGAGAGAGAGGTCTAGAGACAAAGAACGTCCGTGATTGAAGGGCAGAGAAAATGACTAAATTCGAAAGGAGTAAATGCTGTACTAACTGAGGAGAGTGAAAGTAAAATTAATGTAGAAAAGGCGAGGGAGAGAAAAGGCTTGAACGAAAGATGCAAAGACAAAAGATGAATCTTGAATAAGAAGTGAGAGACTGGTTGAGAATGAATAAAAACTTTAATAGTATCTGACAAAATTCAGAACGAAAAAGGGATACACATACGAAAAAAAAGAAAATGTGATATCGAACGAAAATATAAAGTAAAGGGAACAGGAAAAAAACAACACGAGAGACTAACAAAGAGAAAATATGAAGCAGAGAAAACTAAGTGAATTAAAAATATATTAACAAAAAGTAATAAACCTGAGAAAGAGAGCAGGAATTTAAAGTTAAGCCAGAACAAAGGAAATAGTATAAAAGAGAGAGCAAGAATGATACAGAAAATTGTAAACTTCTTTGGGAAAAAATGTGCACATGTTCAGAAAGAGAGCAGTAATGAATAATTGAAGAAAAAATTACGGATAATAATAGAGATGAAGAGAAAAAGTGCTGTAATGAAAAATTACAAGAAAAATTAGTAGTATAATAGGAGACGGAGAAATAATAATAATAATAATAATAATAATAATAATAATAATAGGGACGAGAGAACAGCAAAATGAAAAATGTATTGAAACAGGAAAGACAAAAGAACAAGAATGAAAGAGAAAATGAGAAAGAAAAAAAATAAGAGAAAGGAAAACGACGCAAATGAAAGACAGAATATGTCAAAAACAAAAAAATAAAAGTGGGAGAAGGAGTAAGACTGAAAGACAGAGAAAATGGCCAACTTCTCAGGGGTAAATTATGCACTTTCTATGCCTGGCCATGCATACGAAACAGTAGTACGACCAGCCCAGTTCTCTGGCATTCATCATTTGCCCCCGTGTACGTGCAGCTCGTAGTTTTATTGAGAGAGAGAGCGAGAGAGGTTTAAAGATATGTACTGGTATGTGCTTGCAGTGGAGATATTTGTGTTGTGTTTAGGATTCTGTGAGAAGCAGTGATCCTATACGTCTTTCTTTGTGCCGGTGAGTGTGTATGTTTGTGTGCAATTTTTTTTTTTTTTTTTTATGCGAGGAAGAAGGAACCAAAGGCCATGAGCCCGCAGTAACAGTTCCCTCCAAGAGAAAAACAAAATACAATATAGAGCCAAATTCAAGATCCGATCATTTTGAGATGCCTGGACACACTGCGTTTGAAAGACTGGAGATCATAGTTTATGAATGAGCGGGTGCGTTGATTTGAGTAGTGGAGTGCGCTGTGTTTTCCGTGTTAGGGAAGTAGGGTAGGCTAAGAGAGAGAGAGGGAGAGAGAGAATGTGTGTGTGTGCGCTCGCGCGAAGTGGTTGTGTGTGTGCGTACGTGAGTGTGTGGTGCCTTGTGCGCCAAGGAGGCTCGCTGGGACCTATTCCTTACAATTTTTTTTTCTAGATATGAATCGATAATAATTTGTTGTGACGAATGAAAATGTGTCGATGCTTATAAAAATAATAAAGAAATAAAAAGAATGGTAATACATTTGAGAATATTAAGGTGTAATGCGCAACTTAAATCGCTAAGAAAAATAGATGTTAAGGAGTATTCCAAGTTCAGGATTTACTGTACAGCCTGGTGAGTAGGTTTGTACATGGTGATTCAGAATTCAAATGTCATTCTTTTTATCTGAAGTTGTGAGTAGGATAAAGGTGGGTAAGACAAGGATAGGACTGGGTGGAATGGGAGGATGGGATAGGATAGGAAAATACGGGACAAAACAGGGCAGGATAGGACAGGACAGGACAGGCCAAGATAGGGTAAGATAGTATAAGCTATAATTGGATAGGATAGGATTATAGTGTATTAGATTACAGAAGTACTGTTGTCATGTTCATTCACAGAGGTTTCTCCTTGCCTGAATAAAGTCGTCTGGTGGTGGTAAGATTGAAATTTTGAAAACGTCACTGCTGAATGGGTTAATAATGAACGTTTATAATACATTCCTTGGTAGAGGAAAACTGGAAGAGCATAAACAAGTGTAGAAGGAATGATAGTGTACGAGGGTGGCTCTGGTGGTGCAAATGAAGTGTGGGTGGAGGATAGAGTGACATGGGGTAGGGGGGTGGGTGGAGGATGGAAAAACATGAGATGGGTGGATGGAGTGACGTGTGTGTGTGTGTGTGTGTGTGTGTGTGTGTGTGTGTGTGTGTGTGTAGGTTGCAGTGACATGGTGTGGGTGGGTGGGCAAATGGGTGGAGGATGAAGTGACATAGCAGGGAGTGGGTGAAGGATGGTAGGTGAGGGTGGTCGGAGGGTGGTGTGGGCAACTTAGATGTGGGCAGAATATGGAGTGACATCGAATGGGTGGGTGAGTGGACAGAGGGAAGGCCTAGAGGGCGGAGTGTGGACTTGAGTTGAGTGTTAGGTGGGTGATGTGGGTGAAAGAAAGGATGACATGCTGGTGGGTGGGTAAGTTGGCGGAGGGTGGAAGAGGGTGGTTGGGTGGGCGGAGGGTGTGGCTGGTGTGTGCAAGGCGGGATACCTGGAGGCCGATCAATTACACCCACCTGAATATTCATCGCTTTCATCTCTTTGTTCACCCACCCACCTTTACTCACACACACACACACACACACACACACACACACACACACACACACACACACACACACACACACACACACACACACACACACACACACACACACACACACACACACACACACACACACACACACACACACACACACACACACACACACACACACACACACACACACACACACCTGACAGTGTTTATGTATGTATGTATGTATGTATGTATCTATACGTATGTGTGTATTTTCTCCTGTGCGCTTCCTTCATACATACATCCTGGTTTGTTTGATAATACGAGCATTTACATTTTTCGTTATATATGTTTATATTCCTCTCGTTTGCACGTATTTGTGGAAATTGTGGCTGTATGTGCTTGCTTACATACACGTTTTATCTGTGCATAAGCGTTCTTGTGTATGTGCGTGCGTGATTCGTATTTGAATGCCTTTTTTTTTTTTTTTTTTTTTTATTTGTCCGACTCTGGGCAAAGGCTTCATGGCCTATATCTCGGGGGCAGTAGCCTAACCCAAGGCCCAGTAGTCCTCCTACACCTCCACATGTCACCACTTCGGCGCTAACACCCACCGTCCATATTGAATACATGCTAGGGCTGTCTCATGCAGGACTGGTGTATTGGTATTAGCGGGGGTACTTTTATGACATGTCGGCGGGTCATCTGGTAGATCAGGAAAGTCTGCTTCTATGAAATTCAAATCCATAAACTGTTCCCTGCCCCAGCCGGGATTCGAACCTGGGTCCATCAGGACTGCAGGCCGCCTGTTCCCATATGCTTGTGACATCTTCTGTTTAGGATGCAGTTTGTGTATTTGTTTTGTGTATTGAGTATAACGTATATTAGTAGTACGTTGACCCGTTGTGCAGGCGGTTCAGAGAGAGAGAATTTCACACTCTCCCTTTCTTAACCATCCTCCAGACAGATAACCTATTCCCCACTTTTTGACCTGCAGTTCTGCCCGTATATTGTATTATTTTGCCCTGACAGTCTAATGTACCATTCTACCGCCACTTTTCAACGTACCGTTCTACCTCTTCTTCTTTCAAGTCTACCATTTAGCCTTCTTTGATATCCATATCATTTTCTATTAGGTTAGTCACTTGTAGGAACTGCCTAGCATGTGCCAGCTGGCCTACTGAAGTTATTCCATCTTCTTTGGCTCTTATGTACCAGTCAACCTCACTTTCTTTCGTACCATTCCACCCCACTCTCAAACCTGCCATTCAACCCCACTCTAACCAAACATTCAACCCCACTCTAACCTACCATTCAACCCCACTCTAACCTACCATTCAACCCCACTCTACCTACCATTCAATCCCACTCTAACCTACCATTCAACCCCACTCTAACCAAACATTCAACCCCACTCTAACCTACCATTCAACCCCACTCTAACCTACCATTCAACCCCACTCTAACCTACCATTCAACCCCACTCTAACCTACCATTCAACCCCACTCTACCTACCATTCAACATCACTTTCTGGCGTACCATCCATCTCCACTTTCTAACCTACCATTCAGCCCCATTATCTGACCTACCATTCAACCCCACAGGCTAACCTACCATTCATTCCCACTTTCTAACCTTTTATTTATCCCCACTTTCTAAACTACCAGTCATCCCCACTTCCTAACCTACCATTCAGCCCCACTTTCTAGCCTAGCCTACCATGCAGTCCCACTTTCTAACCTACCAATCAACTCCACTTTCTACCTATCATTCAACCCCACTTTCTAGCCTACCATTCAGCCCTACTTTCTAACCTACCAACGATTCAGCAGGTGTCTTATGAAACATGGAATCTTTTATATAACCGAGGAACCACATAGGAAAACGATCAGTCAGAGAAAGACGAACTCCAGTTTTCCACCCATCGTCATTCCCCTAACCTCGTTCCCTCCCCCATCTTATGTATTTATCCATCTCACATTTTGTGTGCTTTCTAACCTCTCAGTATTTTTTCCAACAGTCACTTTGCGTGTGTCCTCCTCTTCCTCGTTTTCCTATTCACCTCCTCTCTCATCTCTTATATTTCTCCCCTTCTGATCTTACCTACTCCCTCTCGTATAATTTTCCATATTATCTGTTTTCATGTTGCTTCCTCTTCCTCTTGACCTCCCTGCCTCTCTTATCTTCTATTTTTTATTTCCTCCACAGCTCATTTGCTCCCTCACGTTTAATTTCGTCCTCCTTTCCATTTGAGTGCGTCTCCATTCATCCGTTTTCTGTTCCATCACTCTTACCTTGTCCATCGTCACGGTTTCCCTCACACTGCTTTCTTTCCCATGCTCAACTTTCTCTCCTTCACGCAACGTTATTCCCAGTCCCTCATTATTTAAACTCTCTTCTCTCTCCTTCCGTTCCTTAAACAGACACTCATTCATTATTTCTTTTTTCCTTCCCGTCCTCTTCTGTTTGTGGCTTACACTCCCCTTTTCTTCTTATAGCCTCATTCCCACCCTCCCTCATTCCTTCATCTTTTTCTTTCCTTTTTCCCTCCTTCTGTCTCTCACTTGTCACCTTTATTATCTCGCTCAGTTTCCATCTCTATCTCTTCTTCCCTGACTCCCCTACTTTCCGTCCTACACTCCCCATTTCACTCCCCCCCCCCAACTCCACCTTATCCTTTCTGTGCTATCCTTCTTCGTCCCTCCCTCTCTCATCTACCTTAACTCTCACATCATCACCTTCCTCTCTCACTCAGCACATCTCTCACTCCCTTCATCACTCACCCACCTTCCTCTCTTACCACCTCTTCCTTTTCCTCCTTCCTTCTCTCTCCCTCTCTCCTCCTTACCACCTCTACCACCAAGCCAGCCTACCAACCCAAACCCTGATAAGAAAATATTTGTTTACATTTATGCGATCCACTTTACGACCTGGAAAACGGCTAATTCCGGCTTGTATTGCCATCCACGGGCCACTAACACAGGGGGTCCAGGGTTCAAAGGGCGCTGGGGACTAGGTATTCTTAAGTTTGTTTTTCCATTGGTTATGAATGGGATGTTCGACTTTTTGGGTGGGTGTTGAATAGCTGCCTCTTGCCTGTTGTCCATGGGTGGAGAGCGTTTTGTTGTGTGTGTGTGTTTTTATGATTAAATGTGAATGAGAGAGAGAGAGAGAGAGAGAGAGAGAGAGAGAGAGAGAGGTGCTATGGCTCGTCCACGGTGAGATAGGGTGTTGATGATCCTGTGTTAGTGCCTCTCTCTCGCTTAATTGTCGGAGTTGGCCGCTCCTCTCTGCCAGTCCCTCAGTCTGTCTGCCTGTCTGCTGGCCAGTCTGTCAGTCTTTGTTTACCTCGTTTTGTTGGTTCTTTGCAGATTTGTGTCAGAATTTGCAAGGTTAATTGTTAAGATACTAAGGCATGGCACTGGTGGGGATATTTTAATGTACAGCATAACGAAGCTGAGTGTTGATATACAGAGTATCAAGTCAGATTGGGGATCAGTAATTAGAAGCATTGTGAGTTAAGAACGCACAGTCGACTGCTGATAACTGATGCTATAATAAAAAGTAAAATTAATTTAAAAATAGTTACAGCATTCTCAAATTCATCAGCAAATATTCATAAGTATAAATCATGTACTGAAACAGAATATTTCAGCGTTATTAAAAAGTTATAATAATATGCCAAGTTGTCAAGAAAGCAGTGTCTGCTACCCAGACATTTAAAAAAATAATAAACTCATATGTCGGCATGAGTCATATGTTTTTTGCCTGGGTAATTATATGGTAAGTCAAAAGTGTAACAGGAGTGTCCTGTAGTGCAATATGGTTTAGTGTGTTGCAGCAGGGCTAATGTATCTCTTGGACAAGCCATCTCATTAACTGAAAGTTGCTCATTTGACATCATACACTTTTCAGTTGCAGGTTGCTAAGTAGTATATTTATACAGTATCTGTTTGTGATTGGGTAAGGAAAAGATATTGATTATCAGTTAGCAGGAAGACAGAAGATGAATAACTCTCTGAGCCTATTGTATATGGAACGCCTGATTTTATTTTCATCTCAGTAATTGATTTTTGAGGTATTTATTGACGGTTCAGAATTGACCTGTACTGTTTGTTGTGTCAGTCGTGACCTGCAAGTTAATCAACCTACTTTTTCCCGTTGTAGGAGTGGTGACGCACAAGTACGGACGGCGCAGCAGGCGCGTATAACAACCTCTCGTCCACAAGTTCAATATATACAAAACTTCTCTACAAGTTACTACAAACTCTTTCATGACACAGCGATTCTACCACATGCGTCTCGTCGCATCTGAAAAGGTAAATTGCTTAACTTTTATTAAACTTCTCGGCATTTAATTCTGTGCCACACTTTGCTTTTAAATTTAGGTTAAGTAATATCCTTCTGAATGAAGTGGTTATTCTTCATTAACCCCTTCAAAACTGTTACTTCATTATTCAAGGTACAGACTCAGTGCACATACATACATGCATACATACATACATCTGTACATAAATACATCTATACACATATACATACAAACAAACAAACATGCATACATACAGTCGTACAGACAGTGTATGTATATATATATATAGTCTATATATATATATATATATATATATATATATATATATATATATATATATATATATAAAGTCGGCACGTTGATTCTGTAATTGGGATATATAAAATTAGTGTATATATGGATTGATCTTAATGGTTGTACATTGATATCGACGTTACTTATTTAATATTTTTTGTTGCAGGTAATCTTATAACTCTCCGAGGGAGCAACCCAGCCAACCCTTCGTACAAGCTCGCCGGTGGTGAGTGTTGCATTGGATTCGTTGGTAGGGCGTTAGGGCTGTTAGGTCACTGACACGCCTCCATAGACACAAATAACATAGGTTTTTAGAGGTCTTCCCCACAGATTGACATATACCAGCAGCTGACGTCATGTGGTGGCTGAGGAAACTACCCACCTGGCATGAAGATAAAACTACCCACCTGGCATGAAGGTAAAACTACCCACCAGGCAGGAAGATAAAACTACCCACCAGGCAGGAAGATAAAACTACCCACCAGGCAGGAAGATAAAACTACCCACCTGGCATGAAGGTAAAACTACCCACCAGGCAGGAAGATAAAACTACCCACCAGGCAGGAAGATAAATATTACCCACCAGGCAGGAAGATAAAACTACCCACCTGGCATGAAGATAAAAACTACCCACCTGGCATGAAGATAAAAACTACCCACCTGGCATGAGGATAAAACTACCCACCTGGCATGAAGATCACCAGGCATGAAGATAAAACTACCCACCTGGCATGAAGATAAAAACTACCCACCTGGCATGAAGATAAAACTACCCACCTGGCATGAAGATAAAACTACCCACCTGGCATGAAGATCACCAGGCATGAAGATAAAACTACCCACCTGGCATGAAGATCAAAATTATCCACAAGGCATGAAGATAAAAAATACCTACCAGGCATGAAGATAAAAGCTACCCATCAGGCATGAAGATAAAAACTACCCACCAGGCTTGGAGATAAAAATTATCTGCTATGCTTGAAGACAAAAAGGTGGGTATTATCGGGTATGGTTTATATTATTTGGGTAATTGGGTACAGTAGGGTATTATTTGGGTATTATCAGTTGTGGATCGTGTGTACATTGGCTGTCAGTTGTCCACTTACATGTCTGGGGTATTACAAACTGGTGAAGAAATTTTAACCTGGTTGACATAACAACAGCTCATATGGGTTTGAACATCACTTGTGGTTTGGGGATTCAGACTGTTAGATTCAAGCTTGCTTAATTATCATTGACTAGGAACTTATTCAGTTTTTTTAAATTATGCATCTGCGCTTCCCGATTAATGGAAGATATAACCTACTTATATTAGCTTTTCAAGGACTCTTTAGATTTTGGCATCGTGTACGTGTCTTGGGTGTGGATTTATTGAAGAGATTGTCCTTCAGCTTTTTTTGGATTTTAACTTTATTTCACACTTGAGTTCTAGACTAAGATACTTCAGTCTGCTTGATACGATTGAGAGTCGGAGCGAGCAGAACGGTCCGAGACCCCCACAATTATCCGGTAAAGTTCATATGGGTAGAAGGGAAAGAAGAGCACCTAAGAAAAATGCTCGGCACGATGTTCAATATTTGTATTCATTGTGATGGAGGAACGGTGATAAGCTGGGATATTACATTCAGTCAGGTGTTATGGTATTGGTGGAGGACTTGTGTGCGATGGAGGTCACGATGATATTGATCATGATGGTATTTTTTTTTTTTTTTGTAATACGTGTCAGTGGGACCAATATGGAAGAAATATTGTGACATAAGATTCAAAATCCTCCAGCAGTACCCTTCAAATATTGGAATTAAACTTGTTGTTGTTGTTGTTGTCTCAGGCTCATCTGAAACGTAAACCCAGTAGACTGAAGGCTGAAGTTGCCATTTTCTGGCAGTCCAACATCCTTCATTTGGACGATTAGGAAGTAGTTGAGGGACGTTTGTATAACCAGACAGTGGATCCGGCCGGCTGTATCGGTGCCACCACGTGAAGTAGTCCCAGCCCAACAGTCAGGATCAAACCTAACACCACACTAACATATCACTCTATCCACTCCGCCACAGACACCCATAAACCTGCCATAACTCACCGTAATCACCATAGCCTCATTTATCTTCTTTATCCACCTCTCTTCCCTTCATTTCCTTTCCTCCATCAGTCATTTTTACCAGAACAGCCGATATTTTTCCCTTCATCACCATCGCCACTACCGCCTTCCATCACCACCATTTTTCACCACCACCACCACCATCATCATCATCATCATCATCATCATCATCATCATCATCATCATCATCATCATCATCATCACCATCACCGACACCACCACCACCAGGTAACCATCCATTGACCATCCATCATACTTCCTTCAGTACTTGTATCTGTCTCTTCCTTCACCACTTTTCCTCTCTCTCTCTCTCTCTCTCTCTCACACACACACACACACACACACACACACACACACACACACACACACACACACACACACACACACACACACACACACACACACACACACACACACACACACACACACACACACACACACACACACACACACACACACACACACACAATGGCACCACCTTTAGACTATTCTGTCCGGTGGCTTGCCTGCAGTTGATGGGTCCGCACGACCAGACAGACCAGGGTTACTTAACAAGAACAACCTCAAAGGCTCACCCCACCCCCAGTCTTTCATCCCATCCCCAGTTTCTCACCCCACCCCCAGTCTCTCACCCCACCCCCAGTCTCTCACCCCACCCTAGTCTCTCACCCCACCCAAGTCTCTCACCCCAGCCCCAGTCTCTCACCCCTTCCCTCCAGCCCTCACCCCAGCCCCAGTCTTTCATCCCATCCCCAGTTTCTCACCCCACCCCCAGTCTCTCCCCACCCCCAGTTTCTCACCCCACCTCCAGTTTCTCACCCCACCCACAGTCTCTCTCTCCACCCCAAGAGTCTCACCCCCCTCCCTCCAGCCCTCACCCCACCCCTCCAGCTGCCAGGTGGAGACAATGCATTTATATTATCCAAACGCGTTACAACAACATACCAGCCACTTGTCAGTATTAAAAGACGCATACACAATGTTGATATTAATATTCATGATCTGAGAGGCTGGAGAAGGGCAGGGAGGGGATGGGGAAGAAGGGGGATGTAAGGGAGGAGGGAGGGCTGAGATGGGGAGGAGAGGAGGAGATGGGAGGGACAGGGAGAAGGAGTGAAGGGAGAAAAATGGAAGGAGAGAAGGAGCGATAGTAACAGGAGGATGTAGAAGGTGGGGACATAGATTTGGAGTAATAACGAGAGAAATGGAGCGACAGGGAGGAGGGAGTGAGCAATATTTGGAAAGGTATTAAATGTTTCACCTGAGTTGCTTGGACAAACAGACACTTCTGATGGGGATTATAGTGTTGGGGATGGAGGAGTATGATGGAGAGAGTGGAAGAAGAGGAAGGGATGGAGGAAGAGGGAGGAAGGGGGAGAGGAAGCCGGGGAGGGAGAGTAAAACGTGGAGGGAGAAGAGAAAAAGGAGAGTAAAGGATGGAAGAAAAGGTGGAGAGGGGGAGTAAAGGGTGGGGGGAGAGGAAAGAGTGGAGGGAAAAGGAGGAAAGAAAGGTACAGGATGAAAGATCCGGAATGGAGGGATAGTAATGGGTGTAGGGATGGGTGAGGGAGAGAAGAAAAGTAAAGGATGGAGGAACAGGAAGGGAGGGATAACAAGGGATGGAGAGAAAGTAAATGGTGGAAGAAGAAGAAAGGAGGAAGTGTAAAAGGGTGAAGGGAGAGGGAGGGATAGTAAATGGTGTAGGGAGAGGATGAGAGGGAGAGTAAAGGGTGGAAGGAGAGTAGAAAGTGGAGGGAGAGGATGGGATGGAGAATAAGGGTTGCGAAGAGAGTAAAAAGTAGAGGGAGAGTAAAGGGTGCAGAGAGAGGATGGGAGGGAAGCAAAAGGTGTTGTGAGAATGGAAGAGAGAAGGAAGGAGGGAAAGCAAAGGATAGAGGAAAGCAAGGGAGGAGACGTAAAGTGATTGAGGGAGAGGGATGGAACTGAGAGAGAGAGAGAGAGAGGAGGGGGGAGGAGAAGAGTGAGAGTAGTTTGAAAGACTGAGGAAATAGTGAGCATAGGTAGAGCTGAGAAAGGACTGAATAAAAGCAGGAATTGGGGAGGAAGAGTAAGAAAGGAAGTATGAAGGAATAGGGAGGGATGCAAACCGTAGGGAATGAAATAATGGAATAAATGGAGGAACGTTGAAGGTGTGGAGGAGGAGAGATGGAGAATCATGATAAAGAAACGGGAAGCTAGGGAGCAGGAATACGCGTATATGCAGGGAGGAATGGAAAGAGGAAAAGACGTAGAGGAAGAAAGATGGAAGAGGAGACAGGGGGAAGGACAATGAAGGGAATATTGGGAAGAATGATGATGGTGTGAAAGAGACATAGATGGCTGGATTATTCTTATTGAGGAACGGGAAGACAGAGAACACGAAAACAGGCAGGGAGGCATGGAATAAGACAAAGACGGAGAGGAAGAAAGATGGAAGAGGAGACAGTGTAAGGAGAAGGTAGAAAGCGAGAGCCACGGAGAAAACAATTAGGGAAGGAATAGGGGCGTAGGAAATATAAAATAGACGAAGAAGAATGATGATACAGTATAATGAGAAAGGACAGGAAAGAGAGATTGGAGAGGAAGGAAGAGGGAAGAGGAAACAGAGGAAGGAAAATAAACAGGTGTGATAGCACATGGAGAGAGAAGGGCTGGGGGAGGAAGGGGAGGAGGAGGGGATGTGTGAAAGAATGAGGATGAGAGAGATGAAGGAATAATTGAGAGGGAGAAGGGTGCAGTGAGAATAGAAATAAGAAGGATATAAGAGAGTTGATGAATGTGTGGGAGAAGGATGAAGACGGTGCGAGAAGGCAGAGGGAGGAAGATGAAATAGAAGTGAAATGGAAAGGAATTATTAAGAGAGAGAGAGAGAGAGAGAGAGAGAGAGAGACTTTGTGATGGTGATTGATATGTTTGTGTTCGACTTGTGGGTGTTGGCGGAAGTAGTGAGGTGAGAAAGGGGAGGGGAGAGAGAGAGAGAGGAATGAGGGATGGCAGGGAAGGAGGAAGGCAGTGTGAGGGGTGGAAGAGGAGGGAGGGATGAAAAGAGGGAAGTGAATATGAAATGAAAGAGAAATGAGAAAAGAGGAATAGAGAAACGAAAGCAAAGAAAGTGGAATGCGAAGGAAGGGCTGACGAATTTGATAATGTTGTAAGGGCGGATGGATGGATGGTAAGGGAGAGTTGGATAATAAGTGAGGGATGGAGAGGGAGGAAGGAATGAGGAATTGATGTACAATATAGTATGAATGGAAAGTGAGGAATGGATTATAAGTGACAGATACGATGATGTCTGAGGAGTAGAAAGTGAGGGATGGATCAGTGGATGGAGTGAGGATAATAGCCGGGGAGTGAGAGATGGTCGGCGATGGGGCAGCTGAAGTAAGAACAGGAAAGATGAATTTAAACAGATAAATATATAAATAATTACTCTTCAGATGTGATGAATTCCTCAAATCTGAATATTATCGTTCTTCGTAAACTAGCGTAAAGCCAGTTCCTTAGTCTCAGCCAAAACATTGATCATGATGGTTTTAAATATTTTTATCCCGGAGTCGCACGGTTCTCTTGATCTTAGAAAAATCGTCTGATATTAGTCGGAATTAAATGTAAAGTGGGGATTTCACAGCCAAAACCTTAAATGTTGGGATGGGCGAAGAAAAGACTGGGGGAAAATTGAATTAAGGGTAAAGAACTAAAGAGAGGAAAAACAATCAATGTGAAAGAAAAATGACAGTTGAAGGTGAAAGAGAGGCGAATGGAAGGTGTGAGATGGAACAAGGGAGATGCTGAGAGCAAGGTGATGAATGATGCAATAGATGAATGCTTTGATAAATGAGAGAGAGAGAGAGAGAGAGAGAGAGAGAGAGAGAGAGAGAGTGAGAGAGAGAGAGAGAGAGATGAATGTACTAGTGACTGCAAAGATGGAGAGAGAGAGAGAGAGAGAGAGATGAATGTACTAGTGACTGCAAAGATGGAGAGAGAGAGAGAGAGAGAGAGATGAATATACTAAAGACTGCAAAGATATAAGAACAAAATAAGAATACAGGTAGTGAGACTGAAAGGATCAATAATACAAATATAATACATAATTATTGAAACTGGACCCTAAGAAAGAGAGCCAAAAAATGCAGAGAAGAAAGGAGAGGACAAGTGGAGAGAAGGAGAGGAGAAAGAGGAGAGGAGAGGAAGAAAGAGTACAGGGGAAGAGAGGAGGAGGAGGAGAAGGAGAAGGAAGGAAGGAAGGAAGAGAGGAGAGCAGGAGGAAGCTTATGACGTGTTGGAGAAGTTTCCTGGAATTTGCTTACCTGGAAAAACACACACACACACACACACACACACACACACACACACACACACACACACACACACACACACACACACACACACACACACACACACACACACACACACACACCAGCAGTGAGGGAGGGTGCGGCAGAAACATTGATTAAGCATTAAGATCACCGTAGGCGATAACCACCATGTTTTCCCAGGAGGCTGAGGAGAGGAGGAGGGATCAGAAGAAAAATTGGAGGAAAAGATAGAGAGAGAGGGGCGGAGGGGAGCTGAGAGAGTAAGAGGGGAGAACGGAAGGCAGAGATGGAGGAGGAGAGGGGAGAGAGGAGAAGAGGGAAGAGGAGAAGAGAGAAGAAGATTTTTTTGTTTTTCTTTGAGGGTAGAGGGATGGGAAAGGGTAGGAGGAAAAGTTGTGTGAGGGAAAAGAGAGAGAGGGAAGTAGGAGAGGAAGGGAAGAGGAGTACAGGGAGGAGAAGTTAGAGAAGGGACAAAGCAGCGAGGGAAAGAGAGGGGAGAGAGGGAATGCTGGAGGTGAGGAAAGTATGAGAATTGAGAGGAAAATTTTTAGGAAACGGAAGACAGACAGACAGACACAGACAGACAGATAGACAGACAGACAGAAGGTTTAGAGGGAGGTAGGGAGGAGACACCGGAAATGTTTGGGGAGAAGAGCGGGGAAGGTACAGGAGATAGGAAAGTTGTGGGAGGGAAATAAGGGGCAGATGGAGGAGGGGGTGAGGGAAGACAAGGGATGGGAGAAAAAGTTGGAGGTAGGGAGAGAGGAGTGAGAGAAGGAGGTGAGAGAGGGGAAGCTTCAGGAGAGAGGAAGGGGGGAATAAATGAGGGAAAAGTGGAAGGAGGAAAAAGTGGGGGAGAGGGACTTCGTCTAAGATTCACACACACACACACACACACACACACACACACACACACACACACACACACACACACACACACACACACACACACACACACACACACACACACACACACACACACACACACACACACACACACATTTTCGCCTTCCCCACCCCTTACTGATTCCCGTCAGCCTCTCTCTTTAGCTGCAGTGTTACATTCTCTCTCTCTCTCTCTCTCCCCGTCTCTCTAACACTGCAACTCTCATCACTGTCTTAATTTTCCGTCTTTGTATTTCTATATATCTACCCCATTTCAGCGGACACTCAACACCTATATATCTACACACTCATATTATCCAAGTCTAGTACAGGAGTCAACTGGTACTCTTAGTTTTTCATGCATGCAGCTGATCAGCTCTTAAACTGTCTACCTTAGTCTTTTTTTCCCATTCCTCTGTGACCTCCAGTACTTAAAATGATGTGTGCACAGGTATCGCGGAATGAACGAATGTTTAATCTTGCTTCCTTTTTTGGTAAGAATTATTTTGAAGGAACAAGGTTTGCACCGTATAACAGATGGGTTATTTTTGTGTGAAAAAAAAAAAAAGAGCTCAAGGTCTGTCCCCTCAATGCTTCTCACTCCTTCCATTCCGTTTATCCCATCCCGTCAACCTTTCACCCCCTCCCTCACCTCCTCACCCTTCCTCAACCCCCCCTCCTCCCTTCCTCTCCCCCGCATCACCACATCCTGCCACACTTTCCCCTCACCCCTGGCTCATCCCATCTCGCGCCGCCTCACTTCACTACATCACACACCACTTCCATTCCCCCCACCCTCGCCCTTCCCTCTTCCCCCTCCATCTTTCCCTGTCAATTCTCTTTCCTTCTTCGTCTTCATTTTTCCACACCCCAACCGCTTTCCCATCACCTTTCCCTCAACCCCTCTCCCCTCCCATCCCTCCCCTGTGTTGTTACATTCCATACAATTCACAACTCCCCTTCCCCTCCTACTCCTCCACTTCATTACATCCCCCACCACACCCAGTCCCCTCACCCTCACCCTTCCCCCTCGCCTTCTGCCTCCCTCTCCCTCTCCTCCCATCCTGCTCGTCAGCTTGTCAGCCGTGTGTCCGTAGAGTTTGATGGTTCTGTCAGCTTAATTACACTGTTGCCACCTTGGATCCGCTCGTAACCTCCATAATTGGCAACACTGGGTACTCGGGTGGCGGGGACTGGAAGGGCGTAAGCGACGAGAGAGAGAGAGAGAGAGAGAGAGAGAGTCGTTACGGTGAGTTAAAGGAGGGTAAATAGAGCTCATAGAGATTTGAATTTGCAGTTGTACTTAGATGTGTTCTCAAAAATGTACATCTCTCTCTCTCTCTCTCTCTCTCACACACACACACACACACACACACACACACACACACACACACACACACACACACACACACACACACACACACACACACACACACACACACACACACACACACACACACACACACACACACACACACACACACACACACACACACTGCACTTTCCTCCCAATACTTCCTGCCATCCAGTATGTTTGCTTTTCTTCCCTCCTCTCTCTCCTCTCCATATCCCTCTTTCCTCCCTCTCAATGCCTCTCCTTTGTTATCTTTTCCTGTGACTCTCCCGCTGCTTTTTATTTTCTTAATCACTGGCTTTACCTTCTGCCTATTGTTACTTTATATACACCCACATTTATCCCTCATTTTACCACTTTTGTCTCCTCCAGTGGTCGGGGCATCTCTAGTATACCTCTGCATACGCATTCACTTACGCTCGCACGCATACTTACCCACCGGGCACTTCTTGCTTTGATTTCCTGACCCTTATCCACTAATGCAGGGAGTGTGGTCAGTCTAATGTCATTTGTAGTGCAGCCCTCTAGTTATTGTTTTATTTATTTTTTTTTTTACGATTCATTGCCTTCTTTCGTTTTCTACACCTTCCATACATCCTGTTCAGTCTTATTTTCTCCCCCCTCCCTTCCTTCCGTCCTTCATTCATTCATTCTTTCATTCCTGTATTCATTTATTCTTTCTCTGTCGTCATTTTCTCCGTCCTTCTCATTTTTTTTTTTTTTTTTTTTTTTGTCTTGCCACATAACTTCCAGCCTTCCTGCTTATATCTACCTACCTACCAGCCTACCTGCCTACTTACCTACCTACCTGCTTACCTGCCTGTCTATTAACTACCTACCTACCTACGTGTTTCCGTCCTTCCTTCCTTCATTCTGTCATTTCGTTCTTCCACCTACTCGCCTACTCAACCCACCACCAGTCCAACCATATTGACCCATCTATCCATATCTCATTCATTCATTCATCGATCCATTTTACCCGGTTCCCGTTCCAATCCACTCACTCACCTGCTTCCATCTACCCGTCCATTTTCGTACTCATACACCCATCCTTTCATCCATCCGTCCATCCAGCCGTCAACCTATCTCCCTTCTGTCCCACGTACAATGCCTCCTCCTTCTCCTCCACCTATTCTTTCGCCTCTTCACCCTCCCACATACCCATACACCCATCTACCAACTGTCCACTCCTGCCTCTCCACCCACTTACTCACCCACTCATTCAGTCACCCATCTATCCACATCTCTCCACCCACCTAACCTTCCACCTTACAAACTCACCTACCCTCCTCCCAACCACACACTTAAACCACCCACCTCCCACCCAAGCCCTCCATCTAGTAAACTGTTTACCCAGCCCAACTACCAACCTCTCCACCAAACCATTCACCTATTCATCCACCTCCCCACCTCCCACTCCCTCCCTTCTACACCCATCTACTCACCCACTTACCTCCACCTACCTACCTACCCACCTCCAACCACCCACCTAAACCCTTCCACCTACGTCTGCCCTCTTCCCATATACACAGAAGGCCTGGAAAAAGTAAATAAAAGGATGTGTAAGGATTTATTACTGGCCATAATTCCTGCTTGTTAGCGGGATTAACGTGTACATTAAGGATGGTCGGAGAGAGAGAGAGAGAGAGATTCATACACATATACTATATATATATATATATATATATATATATATATATATATATATATATATATATATATATATAATATTTTTTTTTTGATAATGAATGGAGGAAGGAAAAAGAAAGGAAAAAAAATAAGTCCATGTGCCTAAAGGCATCCTCCATTCATAAAATACTTATAACAATTGGATTTTAAATCGAGAGGATTAAATGTATGTGGGAAGCAACTCCCAGGAGGTGAATTCCAGAGAGTAGTAGCTCTGGGGATAAATGAATTTTGATAAGCAGTGGTTCTGCATTGTGGGGGAGAGAGTGTGAGTTCATGGGCGCTCCCAGCTGCCCGAGTATTTAGGGAGAAAATGTGAAGGGGAGGCACAACTGAAGCCAGTTCGTTAGAGCACTTACGGTAAAAATATCGATAAAATAGTGCTAAAGAAGCAACATCTCTACGTACTGATAACGGAGGAAGGTCCTGCGTTATGGCAGGATTATTGATTAATTTAGTGGCTTTATTTTGAATTTTGCCCAACTGCCTCAAGGCAACCGCTCCACATCCACTCCACAGTGGTGAACAGTATTCGATCTGAGAACGCACATGACTTGTATATTGTGGCCATCTGCTCGTCAGTGAAGAACTCACGAACTCTGTACATAAGTCCCAGTTTTTTGGAAGCATTTTTAGCAAGGGATTTAACATAAGCTGTCCAGCTTAAGTTGGGGTTTAGAGTAACACCTAGGATATCAATTGTAGTGGATATGGGAATATTGACATCATTTAAAATTATGTGAGAGTCTGAGGGATTCTTTCTGTTGGAGAAATTAATGTATTTAGTTTTCTGAGCATTAAATGAGACCAGATTTTTTTGTCCCCATTGATTAATTTTAGAAAGGTCCTGGTTCAGAGAAATTGCTGTGTTTATTTGGAAATTTATAATATCAAATTGTGTAAAGGAGGTACTAAATGTGAAAGAACTCTGAAGGGTCGAGTCATGAGCATAAGAGTGTATTGGGTTCTGCGTGACAGGTAGGAGGTCATTTATATGAATGAGAAAGAGGGTTGGCGCCAAAACTGATCCCTGAGGTACGCCAGCATTTATGGAATGAAACTGAGAATAAATTCCATCTACCATGACCCGTATTTTTCTACTATGAAGGTAAGAAGAAATCAGAGGAACCAGTGATGCAAGGCCATAGTGTGACATCTTAGACAATAAGGCCTGGTGCCATATTGTCAAATGCTTTTGAAATATCAAGTGCTACTGTGTGTGTTTCACCATGTTGGTCTATTGTTTTGTTAATCTGATGGGTAAGAAGGCAAAGAATATCTACAGTTGAACGTTCCTGTCTAAATCCATACTGCCGATCATTGATCAATTTATTGATTTCTAGATGCTTGACTATGTGTTTGTTAATTAGTGTCTCAAAAACTTTACCGAGAACGGAAGTTATTGCAATTGGTCTGTAGTTTGATGGATCAGAAGTTGCCCCCTTTTTAGGAACAGGATGGATATTTGCTTCTTTCCATGGGGCTGGAAAAATTGAGGTAGGCTCCCTCTCTCTCTCTTTATATATATATATATATATATATATATATATATATATATATATATATTTTTTTTTTTTCAGAAGATTTCAGTGACCTGCTTTTCCCCCTTAAAGTTTACTGAAAAAGTCAGCTGGAAAAAGTAATAAGCAAGTTACAGCAGTTACATTAATTTCCCATTCAGTACACAGGATGTCCTGCGAGTTTTTGAGAAGCTTCAGGAGGTCATTGTAGGACTAATTTAGAATGAAAAATGCTACAGTAACATTGGTTCAATTCTCAACCGTGATGGAGCAGCAGTTACTGATGGCCTCATTAACTAGCGATGAGGGATACCATTTTTTTCTCTAAGGTCATCAGTATCTGTGGCTCCGTAACTGTTGAGAGTTGGACCCATGTTTATATAGCAATTTTCTACGCAAAAGTAACCCTAGAATAACATCCCAGTTCTCGGGTACCACGTGGGTTACCCTCTGTATTGTGTGGGAAGCTTATATTGGCCGTATTTTATTACGTTACACCTTCGCCACTGGTTTTACTAGCAGTTTGTGTAGACGAGATGAATCTACAACGGAAGGTACAGCAGCAGTGTGAGATTACCAAACGGTTTTGAAAAATGAGATTTCACCCATATATTCCCCATGGTGCAGGATATCTTAGACCACCCTGTATATATTTAACATACGTACATACGTAGGTACACATGCATACATACATAGGTACACACATAGATGCATACATACATACAGGTACGCTAGAAGTGACGTAGGTCGGCCTCCTACCCTTAAATGTTCTGGAGCTACGGTAGCCTGGCCTCGGGCCCGTACGCACCGAATGGGCCGAAATGGAATTTGTTGCCTAGACATTATGGTGTTTATCAGAGTGGGTACAGGCAGGAGGAGAGGTGGTTGGCAGTAGAAGGGAATGAATACTGGAGTGAAATATGAATGATGTTTAACTGTCCCATCCATGAATTAGTGGAGGAAAGCCAATGGATAAAAAAAGAAAAAAGAAAAAAAAAGCGCATGATGCGTGAGTGAATGAGAGAATGAGTAAGTGATCGAATTGGAAAAGCCTAATTTACTTAACAGAAACAAATGGTAAGTTGAATAGCAAAGACGGTAGTAGATAGATGTTAGTAGGTAGAGAAAGCTAATGTGTGTGTGTGTGTGTGTGTGTGTGTGTGTGTGTGTGTGTGTGTGTAAAGAGAGGAGAGAATGGTGAATTGTTATTACTCTAAGGCAGAAAACTAGAAAATGAAGGAAGAATGTAGTGAGGAATTGAAGAAAAGTGAGGAGACTGGATGATAGGAATGGATTTAAGTATGCACATAAAAGAGAGAGCGGTAATACAATTTAAACTAGAGACTGTGTTCGGTTATGAAAAGAAAAAAAAACAATTGGTGTAATGATAGGGTATGCAGAAGTAGAAGGGGAAGTAAGGGAACATGGAGGATGGGAGAGAGGGAAGAGAAATGGGTGTAGGAAAAGACTTATTGAGATGGATAGGTAGGCAGGGAAGGATGTGAGAGAGAGAGAGAGAGAAAGAAAGAGAGAGAGAAGTAGAAGAAGAAGAGCTCATTTGGCCTAAGTGCCGAGCATTTGACTTTGGTCTTTGACCTGGAAGTTGGACCGATTGTTCTCAAAAGCGAAGTACTTCATTCTTGCCTGACCTTTGACACGTCCACCAAGTTTGTTCCAAATCAAATCACATTATTTTATCTTGCCATATGGTGGCCATTGACTAATTGTTTTCGATGTCAACTCGCGTTTTTCTTTCCTTAATCGCAACGCTTCAACCAAGTTCGGCATAAACTGGATCACAGCTGTAAATGACAGTGCCATTTGACCATGATCTTTGACCTTCTGTTCTCAGAGAAGAGTTTCAATTCTTCCACGAAGTTTGGTCCAAATCTGATAAAAACTAATATGATTATTTTGTTCACACATACACACACACACACACACACACACACACACACACACACACACACACACACACACACACACACACACACACACACACACACACACACACACACACCAAGCAGAACATTACCCTGCTTTCATAACTGAGAGTGCGGGTGTGAAAATTAAACTAGTTATAAAAATTTGCAATGGAAAGAAAAAGAAATCAGGAGTTGAGTACCTGGGGAACATTCAGCATTTAAAAAGGGATCAGAAGGAAAATACTTAAAAAAAAAAAAAGTGTAAGGAAAATGGAAAACAAGCCAAGAGTTGAATAGTAGATGAATTATTCAGTATTAAAAATGGGTCAAAAAAAGAAAATATCATTTCAAAAAGTTTTAGGGAAAAAATTCAGAGCTGAATAATAGGAAAAACATTCAGGATAAAATAAAAGGGTGCTGGAAGGAAGATGTTTGTGTTAGAGATGAAAAAACTATATATACTCTCTTCACTTTAACATGGCCTTGGATTGCTGTCTCCATCTTGAGTGTTGAGTTGTGATATTAACAAAAGGATATCATGAATGTCACAAAGAAGTGCTGTGGAAAGGAAGTACAGCCGAAGTATTATCGTATTCTGCCATTGACCGACATGAAACAAGGTGCGAAAGGCCCAAAATCTAAGCATAGTTAAAGTGAACGAACTATTGTGGGAAGCATGTTGGGCACATACTCACAAGTTGGAAGGCATGGCTTGTGGGTTACGCCCTTGTAGCTTGTGGCACTCTCACCCATAGTGCCTAGGGTGCTGTGAGGCACACACACACACACACACACACACACACACACACACACACACACACACACACACACACACACACACACACACACACACACACACACACACACACACACACACACACACACACACACAGTATATCCTCGTCCTTAGCTTTCATCCGTCTGTTCATTAATTTCTCTTGCTTTCCCGCCGTCCTTCCCCCTCCCCCTTTTTTTTATATCCTGTACCAGTTTGTCATATTTTTCATTTCCCTTTTTCCAGTTCATATCTTCCTTTTAGCCTGTTCAATCTGATGACCTTTTTAAAAAATACTTGCTGCCACGGGAAATTTTGTTCAGCATAGGAGAGACGTTCATTATTGAAGGGGTAGACTCTCTAATGGTTGGGATTTGCTATTCTGGCTAATGCTAGACGGTTTCACTCAGTTGGAAGTGCGTCATTAGAGCCTGCGAGTGTTAATACTGTCACCATTAACTTTTTCGTATGAAGTCGGGACAACCCAGTTACTCTGCTCCAGTTAACGCCAGACGATACTGCTCATACGTCCTTGGTGCTTGAGAGGGACGCCTTCACGTGGTGGCACCGATATAACCGAACGGCTACTCAGCTCGGTTATACAAACGTCCCTCAGTTCCCTCCCTGTCCCCCGACAGGATGATGGTGGTCTGCCAGAGAAGGGCAGCTTCAGCCAGCAGTCCACCGGGTTCATGTTTCATGTGAACCTCCTGCTGCTGCGGCTGCGGCTGCTGCTGGTGGTGGTTCCATGTGTCCCCAACGAAGTTTACCATACTGGGGATTATTTAGCTGAGATGAAAATAGATTACCTGATAGGTAAACAGGTTAGCTGATATACAAACAGATTAGCTGAAATGCAGTCAGGTCCGCTGAGACACAAACATAGTAGTTGATTTGCAAACGGATCAGGTGTGGAAGCACCCCTCATTGTTCTACGAGTTCCTTTGGTGTCTGTTTGCCTGGTCTGGATTAATACATTTCCTGTACATTTTTGAGGTGCATTATTACTCTTCTCCCCTTATCATCTCCATCTTTCATCACGCTCCCTCTCTTAACTTTCCTCCTGCTAGTTCTTTCATGTGCCCTCTCTTTCTAATTATTCGGGTTTGTATTTTTATTTATAGTCTCCCTTTTACTCTTCCCTTTCTTCATCTGTTCATCGCAGTTCCACTTTTTTATCCCTCGATTTTAATCTTCTCATTTACCTTTATCTGTCTTCGGGTGTGTTTTGTGTCCCGTCCTTTTCTTTGCTTTACTCTTCCGTCCCCCTCTACTTCCTGCTCCATATCTGCAATATTTCTTACTTTTCTTCGTCATTTACATATTTTTTTTCCTTTTTTTCAGGGTTCCGCCAGTTACTCCAGGAACATGTAAGTTTTTAAATAATTTTCCCTTATTTCATATATTTACTTTTTTCTTGTACTGCACTTTCTTCTGCCTTATTTTATTCACTTTATTTCTCTTTGTTCTGATTCCTGTAATTCCTCACTTCCAGTCACCGCAGTTGCTATAAATTTGGAATCTTTTTCTTTATGAATCAAAATAATCTTTCTCTGTGCTTGAATTGAAGTGCCAGGTCATGGATTATTTATTTATCTTCTCAAATTTTTCTTAATCCGGACGAACTATCTAATTTCCCAGTCTCCTCCACCGGCGCCAGTCTGTGTATCCCTCACTCAGGTTTATTTTCAATTCTGTATTGTTTGTATTACTTGAATCCCTCTGAACCCTCTATTATATCTGCAGCCCCCTGAACCCTCTTAATCCCTGCCTCCTGCACTGCCACCAGTCTGTAAAACATTTGCACTTCTTATTCATTCTGTGTATTATTTGAATGCCCTTGAACCCTCTCTAATATCCAGGTCTTAGCCATATTAAATGAGCCTCTTTGAACCCTGTAATTTCCCAGGCTGCTCCTCCACGGCCGCCAGCCCATTCAGTCCGTCACTGCAGCCCCGCATGGCAGCCGTAATAATGCAATAACCCCGCGCTGAGTGAGTCATTGATAAGGATGACCCCGGCTGTTAAGCACGCACGATTATCCTTTCATCCTGCCTGATTGCCCCGTTAATTATTCGAATTATAGATGGGGAGGCAATAATTATTCTGGGCGGGCTGGGAGAGGGAGCGTTTGGGATAATGGATTTGATATTATTGTTGCCGTGGCTGGGTTTCATTCCGGGTTTGGCGTATTCCTGGTTATGGTGGTTTATGTCGCACATTGTTCATATTTAAGCATCTATTTCTGGTGGCTTGGAAACCTTCATACTTCCTCCTTAGCGATTTATTTTGGATATGACACTTTAATCTCTTGTATCCTAATTATGTTAACAGTAACATGCAAGAGAAAATTAAGGTGTAAAGGTAAAACACATCTATTTGGAAGAACTGTTAACTCCGCGGTGGCTGAGTAATTAGCATCATTGACTACGAAGCTGCCGCCCCATTAACATTAGGGTTCGAATCCTGGTGCGGGCAACTGGGGTCACTCGACACAAGTGTCCATCCACTTTTTGTGGGTTGGTAAGTAAAATGAGACCCTAAGGTATCACCTAGGGGAGGTAACTGTGGTAACCTGGATGATGCAGTTACCTTGTATCCCAGGATATTGGGTGACTAACCCATCACAAGCTCAAAGGTGTGTTGCAGAAATTAGAAATATGACCTCAGCCCTTACCTTTACCTTTTTACGAAAGCTTTATTGCGAACGAGAATACGACCAATTGTGGCAAGAGTTCGTTCCGGGTTAAATTTTGTTGTTGTTTCGATGGTTTATTTTGCAGTTTTAGGTGTTAGGATTGTGGCATAGTGGCTGGGTTTGGTTCCGGGTTCATCTCCGTCGTGGTGTCGATATGGACGGTGTTGCAATATACTGTACTCGTGTTATTGTGCTGATTTAAGGCGATCAGTGCAGTGTCTTATACTGGTTCTGAGTTATCATGGCGGGGTTTGAGTCCGGATTTAGGTTCGTCGTCGTGGTTTTGATATGGCTTATGTTGTAATTTATTCGTCAGTTGATTATTTTTTATAGCTGTGATATTTATAGTTTATATTTCAGTTTTTTCTTGTTTTAATGGCTCCGTGTTTAGCTTTGTAGTGGTTTTAATGTGTTTTCTTAATTGCGATTTGTTCTCGTGCGGATCTCCAGCCGTCAGTGTAGTGTCTTATACTGTTATATTTCTGTTGCCACCAGACGATTGAATTACAGGTTTAGTTTTATCATGTTTTTAAAAGTTTATGTTACATCTTATGTTAGTGTTGCCTTAACCCTTGGACCCCGAGTACTAGTACGTCTATATTATTTATTATGCACGCACAATAGGCCTGTACCACCAGTTCGAAGCCCGTTTAACCAATAGTGGTCAGCAGTAGGAAATTCATGTTCAGCCTTCATTTACCTTCGTACATTTATAACAGGGACGCACAGCCTGCCGCCCTTGCTGCATGTGACCCTCCAGTACCTCTGTTGCGGCCCACAGTGTCACATAACCAACACTGTTATTATACAAAATTGATAGGTGGCAGCCAGCTTTCTATGCCTTCATTAGTTTGTTAGCTTTATTTTTCTTTCTACTCTGTAGACTCAGAGAGAGAGAGAGAGAGAGAGAGAGTATAGATTCGGAATACTTCAGCATAACCCATTTTGGTGTCTTATAAATCTTACCTCCCTCTGTCACAAGGGAATTTTATGGCGCGGCCCAGAAAGCTAAAATGTGCATCCCTGGTTTAGAAGGTAGCATAAGTAGTGGCATTATGATCATTGTGAGAGTGATGTACTGCCCGCCGTTAACAAGACACTTGTGCCAAATATCTCAAAAGAATTTGAAAGGTAGCGAATAATGAAATAACAGAGTTTAGCCCAGTATCTCATAACTAGAAACTAGCATATGTTACTCCGTTATTTTAATGGTAGTAATAAATCACATCCCGGAATGTACCGTCCAGTTAGCTGAGCATCAGTAATTTGCAAGCTGCTTGGAAACCACAGGAGTAAAATAGTCAATCATTTAGGGGGTAAATTTGTCTGAGAGACCATGGATTCCGGAGAGGTTTATCATGTCTTACCAGTCTCTGACTTTTTTCATTGATATTGGTGTCATTTATGATACAACTAAATCTACCACCAATACCGTCATACAAGTAAGGTCACAGCCCCTAGCATCGATTCAGAATAGTGTGTATTAGCCCTCAAGCAGTAACATGTACAGGCGTCTGTTGCACGTAAGACTGTTGGACCTCAGGCAGAGTTGTATCCAGCTTCTGCAGAGTCGAATACATTTTTTTAAAATGCGGTTTTAAAAAGGCATTCGTCATATATATATATATATATATATATATATATATATATATATATATATATATATATATATATATATATATATATATATATATATATATATATATATATATATATATATATATATATATATATGTGTGTGTGTGTGTGTGTGTGTGTGTGTGTGTGTGTGTGCAGAAACTGATTTATTCAACAGATAGAAGTGGTAAGCAGAACAGTAAAGGCTAATAGATAGGCATTGGTAGGTAGGATGAACATATCGTTGTGTGTGTGTGTGTGTGTGTGTGTGTGTGTGTGTGTGTGTGTGTGTGTGTGTTGTGACGAGATCTTTTCATATATATATATATATACATATTATCCGGGCCTTTCAACCCAGTCGTGATTACCACAGCCTGTCCACATTTTTAGTTTACTGCAGAGGCGAACTCATCACAGGGGAAGTGGAGAGAGAGGGGGAAAAAACATGGGAGTGGGGTTGCTGAAAGGGCGAGAAAATTAGAGGAAGAGAGGCAGAACGGAAAATGAAAACAGTGAAGTGTGAATTTTGAGATAGATAGACAGGAGAAACTAGAGAAATTATGAGAAAGATAGATAAGAAGAGTTAAAGGAGGTTGAAAGAAATGCGAATCGTGAGGAAGAGACTGGAGAAACTAGAGAAGGTATTAAGTGAGAAAGAAATGCGAATGGCGAGGGAAAGAGGTGGGAGAAGTAAGATGGATCAGATGGAAGGTGCTAGAAAGAAATGAGTCGATGGGGTGAAAAAGCAACAAAAGACGCTAAAGAGTGTATAAGAAGGAAGAATATAATTAAGGAATGGGGAAATGAGAAAGAGGTTGTAGCTAGAGAAGGCAACAGGAGCAAGAAAAGAAAGGTGGTGAGAGAAAGACGTAGGGAAACAAGGCAGTAGAGGCAATGAAAGAATAAATAAATTGATGAAAAAGGGGTAGGATGAGAAGTTAGAAGAGGTAAGGGGAATGGGAAGATGAGCAAGGAATAGCAGAAACAGCTGGGGAAAGTAGAAGTGAAGACAGGAGAAAGGAATTGATGAGATGAGAAAGGAGTAAGAAAAGAAGCTAAGAAAGGTAGAGGAGACAAGAACAAAAGAAAAAAATTATGAGAATTAAAAAAAAAAAAAAGGATAGAAGAAGTAGCTAGATTATAAGGAAGGGGTGGGAAAAGGATTCATGAAAGTAGATGAGGCAGGAAGGAAAGGAGTAAGTAGATGAAAAATGAGAAATTTGAAGAGGAAAGCTAACAGGAAAGGAACTGTTGAGATGATAAAAGAGTAGGAGAAGAAGCAAGAAAAACAGGCTGAAAAAAAAAAAAACATAAGGCAGGGAAAGACAGAAGAAAGCAGTGATAAAGTAAGACAGGGGTAGGAGAACAGGCAGGGGTAGTAAATAAACAAGAACAGAGGAAAGTAATGATTGAATAAGACAAGGGTAGAAAAGACTAGGAAAACAGGCAGAGGGAGAAGAAAGTAACGATGGGATAACAGTGGCAGGAGCAGCGGCTAGGAAAATAGTCAAAGACAGAAGAAAATAATGACAGAATAAGACAGGGGTAGGAGGAAAGGCAAGGAAAACAGACAAAGGCAAAAGAAAGTAGGCCAAATGATTGGATAAGACAGGGGTAGGAGAGTAGACAAAGCTAGAAGATAAGTATACAGAGACAAGAGAAGAGGCAGGGAGAATAGGCAAAGATTAGATGGCAAATGACATCAAGACTTGCCTAGAGCCTCCTTGGCACACCTGAGACTAAGCTCATTGTTCTGGCTGTGCTCGCTTCCCGACTCATTCTCACCCGTCTTCCCACCTGCGTCTTCTCTCCCTCACCTAACTATTTCGGTACGATGACGTCTTGAGAAGGCTGCGTCTAACCCCGCCAGTACGGAAAATAACTAAAAGAGACGTCCTTGTGCTGAACGGGTTAAAATATCGTAGTTCTTCCACGTTGGCCACGATGAAAATGTCTCCAAGCTTGTCCGGTCACCACTGATCTCCAGTCCCTCCCTTTACCTTGTACCTCGATCCTAA
The DNA here is from genome assembly GCF_032717465.1 of Coenobita brevimanus. NCBI lineage: Eukaryota > Metazoa > Arthropoda > Malacostraca > Decapoda > Coenobitidae > Coenobita > Coenobita brevimanus. The sequence goes on along the minus strand of NC_137016.1, from coordinate 44,839,883 downwards.
CTTTACTTCCTCATCCCTGTAAAATTTAGCTTCTTACACTTGATGAGCAAAGCTTGTAACGGGACTGCACATATCATGGACAGTCTTTAGAGAATAGAAAGTGAAAGCCAGGAATATTCAGGTTGTCTCTGCAACCGTAGGTACCGACTAGAAATTGCCTACAAAGATTCATTTCAACAGAATGAAATCATCTGCTTTTACTTTTAAAATAAAAATCCTCTGTGTATTTACAGCAGCGAGAGGAATACATGAGGTACATTTTGAAGTATTTGAATGCACTCATGTTTTTTAGTTGGACAGAAGCTTTCGATGTTAAGCTAAATAAAATAATCGAATGTAACAACAGCAACGAAATTGATAAAAAATAAGGGTACTGTTGGGAAAATTCCAACACAATTACACAGCCTCATGACGATGGTAATGGCTGGTTCGTAGGGAAGAGCTGGTAGGGAAGAGTTTGGAGGGAATAAGTAGTACGGAAGGACTGGTAGGAAGATAAGAGGAGTTGCTAAGAAGAGCTGGTAGGGAAGAGTTGGTAGAAATATAGGAAGAGATGGCAGTAAGAGTTGATGGGAGGAGGTGGTAGGGACTGGTTGGCAGGGAAGAGTTAAACACTAATTAAGGCAGTAATGGGAAAGGGTTTTCATAATTTCCCCCCACGCCAACCACTCCCACCAGCAACTAGGAAAATCTGAATGTCAAGGAGCTTCTAATGGGAAAATTTAATAAGACGGTCAGAAAGTAGACATAAAGGTGACATAATTGTAGGCACGAAGAAGACAGTGACAGTAAAGATGAAAAAAGGTAAGAAGGAAAGAAGATAGGAAATTGAGAGAGAGAGAGAGAGAGAGAGAGAGAGAGTAGCAGCTGTGTTGTGGCATTATGAGGTGAGATCACTTCACTGTGTCTCATACGACACCAGCCGCGTTTCCCCTCCCTTACCCCTCTTTCTCCCCTCACATCTACGACATTATGTTCCCTTGTCTCTCCTTCCCACCTCCACCACCATATGTTCCCTACTTTCTTCCGTACTTCATTACACCCTTATAATATCCATCTGTCACTCCTTTCTACGTTTCCTTCCTCCACCCCATTCTTCCCCCCCCCCCCTTCCTATTCCTCTCTCTCTCTCTCTCTCAGACCCCGCTTACCGTTTCCTTCTGTTCTTCCTCCTTCTTTTATCTCTCCGTTTTCCTCTCAACCAACTGTTTCTCTGTTCTCTTCTCTTCCGCTTTAATTCTCACCCTCTCCCTCTCTCTCTTCTCGTTTCACTCTTAGCCTCTGTACACTCCTTCCTTCCTTCTCTCCCTCCTCCTCCTCTTTCTCTCTCCTTTTTGCTCCTTCCTTTCCATCCTTTCTCCTCTGTTGTTTTTCTTTCCTCTTCCTTTTTGCCCCTGCACTCTCTTTTCTTCCATCCCCCCCTTTCTCTCCCTCCTCCTCATTCTCTTTCCTTTCTTCTCCCTTCTTTCCTTCCACCATGTTCGTTCACTCTCCTCTTTCTCCTTCTTCCTTCTCATCCTCTCCCTCCCTCCCCCTGTTTCTCTCACCGTTTTTATATTCTCCTTCCTTTCGTCTGCCTTCTCTTTTTGTCTTGTTTTCTCTTCTCCCTCCTTCGCTTCCTGTTTTTCACTTTTTTTTTCCTATTTCCTCGTCATTCTTTCCCTCTCTCTCCCTGTTTCCCCTCTCCGCTTCAGTCCTCTCCTTCCTTTCCCACCCACTTTCTCTCCTTTCTTCTTCTTATCCTCTTTCCTTGCTACTGTTTTTCTCATCTCTTACCTTTTCCCACCATCCCTCTTTCCCTTTCCCTCCCTACTCCTGCTTCCCTCTCCTCGTCACTCTTCTCCCTTTTTCCCTTTCTTTCCTCCTGTATCTCTCCCGTTTCCCTTCCCTCTCCTTCCTCCCCTCCCCCTCCACTCATTACCCTCATCTCTACCCATTTCACGATTTATCTCCAAACATTACGCGTGTTCAACCCTCCTTCCCTCGGCCTCTCTCCTCCTCAACCCTCCTTCCCTCGGCGTCTGTCCTCCCTCCCTCCTCTTTACCTCCTTCCTACCCTTACGCCTTCCCCCTCCCCCTTCTCTCTCTCTCTCTCTCTCTCTCTCTCTCTCTCTTTCTCTCTCTCTCCTTGTTGCCTGGTTTCATTTTCCTTCGGATTATCGTACCCCATTCCTCTTCTTGTCTCGTTCTCCCTATCCAACTCCCGTGCCTTCCTCCTTACCTGCCTCTCTTCTCCCCCTTCCCTATCTTGCTTCCTTCTTCTTTCGTCTCCTCCCTTCCCTCCCCACTCATCCCCTCTTCCACCTCTCCTCTCTCTCATTCTCCCTCTCTCTACCTCCTCTTCCTCCTTCCTTTTCTGCTCTTTCCTCACTCCCTCACTCCTTGTCCTTCCCCTCCGCCCTTCTTTCCAGCCCTCCCTCCATCCCTCCCCCCTCCTCTCCTTCCTCACTTCTCCAAGTCACAGGGGGTTGGGCTGATGGTCTTAATAAGGAGAAATTACAAGACTCTGCGCAGGAGGGAGGGGGGGATAGGTGGGGTGAGGGGAAAGAAAGAATCTGGAGGAGAGAGAGAGAGAGAGAGAGAGAGAGAGAGAGAGAGAGAGAAAACATAAACAATATACATGCATACGCACACACAAAGTACACATAAGCATAGTGATTCGTACATAAGAATAATGCACACACAACCACCACTACAGTATCTTCCTCATGAAGAATGTGTACATAGTCATTAGCCGTTATCGCACACACACACACACACACACACACACACACACACACACACACACACACACACACACACACACACACACACACACACACACACACACACACACACACACACACACACACACACACACACACACACACACACACACACACACACACACACACACACACACACACACACACACACACACACACACAACATGAAATAAGTTTGATTACATTTGCATCTGCCTTGCACCTCCCTTTTTAGCCTCCCCCAGAGAGCCAGGGACGTGACGCGACTGAGCCCAGACCTGCAAATGAGTGTGGCTGGAAAAGAGCTGCTAGGGTGGTAAAGGGTTTGGTAGGGGTGGAAAAGGGGTTGGTAGGGGCGGAAAGGGAGTTGGTTGGGGCGGGAAAGGATGGGTAGGAACTGAGGTTGGTTGGGGTGGTGGAAAAGGGTGTGGTAGGAATGGAAAGAGGTTGATTGGGGTGGAAAGGGTATTGGTTGGGCAGGAAAAGGGTTTGTTGGAGTGGAAAAAGGGTTGGATGAGGTGGCAAGGGGCTTGGTAGGGGTGGAAATTGGGTTGGTTGGGGTAGAAAAAGTGTTGGTTAGGGTGGAAAAGGGTTTGGTTTGGGTGGAAAAGGACTGGATAGGAGTGGATAGTATTTTTGCACGAGGGTAGAAAATGGGAGTGAAAGGGTGGAGAAAGGTTATAGAGGAATGGAAAACAATGTGTTGTGGAAAGGGGTTTGTGAAAGGGAAGAGAGTTGTCATAGACTGGAAAGGGGGGTTTGTAAAGGGTTCGGTGGGCAAGAAAGGGGTTTATAATAGGGTGGGAAGAGACAAATGAGGAGTAGAAACAGGAGTGGATGTGGACCGACTAAACGGAGACCTGACAATGAATGTAGCTTGAAAAAGGTGGGTAGGGGTGGAGATGGGTTGTAGTGGGATGGGTAGAGGTGGAGTGGGAATTCAGAAGGGTTGTGATAGGGTGGAAAGGGCTGGGTAGGGGGGAAGAGATGTTGTAGAAGAGTAAATAAGGCATTGTGATAGGGTGGAAAAGGGCTTAGAAGAGATGGAGTTGGATATGCAGGATATTAGATAGGGTGTAGGCTGTAGAAGGACTGGCACAGGTTGTGAATAACTGAAACGAGAGTTGAGTAAGGAGAAAGAGTTTGTGTAGAGGGGCAGAATCGGATTTGTTAGGTAAATATGAATTCGGTTAGTGCTGGGAATGGCGTGGAGGGATTGACCGGGGTTGTGGAGGGTGGAAAGAGGGTATGGAGGAGTGGATAGGGGTATGGGGAGGCGAAGAGGGATGGGTAAGGGCGGAGAGGGCTTGTAGAGTTGTTGAGTGGCAAGGGTTGTGGACGGGTGGTAAGGGCAGGGTAGGGATGGAAAGGACTGGGTAGAGATGGAAAGGACTGGGTTGGATGGAAAGGGCTGAGTAGGGATGGAAAGGATTGGGTAGGAATGGAAAGGACTGGGTAGGGATGGAAAGGGCAGGGTAGAGATGGAAAGGACTGGGTAGAGATGAAAAGGACAGGGTAGACCTTGAAAGGGCAGAGTAGTGATGGAAGGAGTGGTTTTGAACGGAAAGGACAGGGTAGAGGTGGAAAGGAGATTTTTACAAGATGGAAAAGGGCTAAGAAAAGGTTTAGTGGGTGTAAAGGAGTGAAAAATAGGAGGTAAAATAACTATGAAGGGGTTGACGAAATTTGTAAAAGGATGGAAAGGGGCTGAGTAGGGATGGAAATGGGATGTGGAAGGGTAAAAAGAGATAGCAGAGAGGTTTTGGAAAGAGGTTGTGGAGGGATGGAAATTCGATGTGGAGGGTGGAACGGGGTTATGGTGAGTAGAAAAGGGGGTTTAGAGAATTGAATAAGGCATAGAGAGGTGTGAGTGAGCACTGACGCATCGTACCACAATTCATCACTCTTTTCCTCTTAGCGTTTTGACAGAGTACGAAAATGTTAAAGTATTTGAAGCTAACTTTTGGGTCGAGAACACATTGGGAACGAGTGCGGCCATTAGGGAGGATTGGGCTGAGTCAGAAAAAAAAAATGTTATCTGACTGTAGCATCACCAAATTGAACCACTTCCTCGGATGTCCTCTCCCCATTTCTTTTCACCTCCTCGTCCTTCCCCCCCCCCCTCTCTCTCTCTCTCTCTCTCTCTCTCTCTTCTGTTGTGCTATCCTTTTCTTCTCGTATGCGCTGTATTAGTGTTAAGGCATATTAGTATTAAGGCCGGACCACCTCGAAGGGACCGTAAGGTCTATGTGGTCTGTGTATCTTTGTAACTCTGTGTGTGTGTGTGTGTGTGTGTGTGTGTGTGTGCCGTCACCTCCCAGTCACTCCAGGTTATCCTCTCATTGTGCCCTGTTCTGTCCATTCTGTTATCTCCTCTCTTTTCCCTTCTGTTCCTTCTTTCCCTGTACATATTCCCTTCCTCTTCCTTTCCTGCTCCGTCCCTCCAGCCTACACTCCCTCTCTTTCAGTCCCTTCCTCCCCTGTCTGCGTACAATTCTCTCCCTCTTCTTCTGTCATCCCTTCCCTTCCTCTTGTTTCTCCTTTTCGTATAATTATTCCTTTCCTCATTTACGTCTCCCAACGCCCTCCATGCCCTCTCTCACAAGCCCCTCCTTTTCCTCTTTCTCCGTATCCTTCTCTCAATTTTTCTTTATCATTCTCTTCCCGTGTTCATCCTCTTCTTTCGGAATCCCTTTTCCTTTCTTCTTTACTCCCAGTTCGTCTCCCCTCCCTCCCCTCTGCTTTTACGCGTCTCCCTCATCACTTTCATCCTTCCGCTCTTTATCCTTTAGTCTTTTCATGTTTCCTCTCCTTGTACCTTTCTCTCACTCCTTTTTCCTCCTTCCCCTCACTTTCCTACCCTACCTCTCCAGCCCTCCATGTTCCATCTCTCCCCTCCTCACCCATACCCCCTCACCTTCACAAAATGAGTGCTCAGCGTGGCAGCAGTGTGGATTGTTGGCAACACGAGGCTCGGGATTGACACTTTTACCGTAATTCGTAGAGTGGTGGTGGTGGTGGTGGTGGTGGTGGTGATGGGTGGAAGTGCTTTGTGGCGGAGTGAATGGACCGGGAGAATGAAACGGTGAGTGAAAGCACGGGAGTGAAGAGAGCTGGTAAGGAGGATGCTGATGCACTTTTAGAAATGTTAACACACACACACACACACACACACACACACACACACACACACACACACACACACACACACACACACACACACACACACACACACACACACACACACACACACACACACACACACACACACACACACACACACACACACAGTCCCTTGTGGGTATATCAGTTTACCTAGCAAACTAACCACCACACTCCTGTCTCACCTTTCACTACGCTACCCTGCCCTCTTTCTCCCACTACTCCCTTTCTCGGCCTTTTTCTCTCCCTGTTGGTTTGCTCTCCTCTCTTGTGGTTAACTTTCATCCCTATATCGCGGTCTCCATGCTACAGGCACATCCTCATTTGTACCTCCCCTCTCTCTCTCTCTGCTGTGCTATCCTTTTCTCCTGCTTCTATGCACTATATTAGGATTAAGGCCGGACCACCTCGTAGGGACCGTAAGGTCTATGTGGTCTGTGTATCTATGTAACTATGTAACTCTCTCTCTCTCTCTCTCTCTCTCTCTCTCTCTCTCTCTCTCTCTCTCTCTCTCTCTCCTGTCTGTCGTTTATTTTTCACCTCTTTTCTCCCTTCTTTTTTATCTGCCTTTCTTTCCCCATTCCTTCTTCCCCCTTCCCTTATCCTTTCCCCCCTCTCTCTCTCTTCCTTTCTTCGCTTCTTCTTCTGTCCTACTTTTTCCTGCTTCCTTTCATCCTAATTCACACCTCCTCCTCGTCCTCCTCCTCCTCGTCCTCCTCCTCCTCCTCCTCCCTCAGTAAGTTGTATTTACCGTCAGCCAACACACAGAATGGAGGTCCCGTGCCATAACGAAAAACAAACGATAAATATTGACACTATAAGGCTTAATTTCCTGTGTCTCTGTGTAAGGAGGCACCTAGTGGAGGGGATTGGGAGGAGGAGGGAGAGAGGATGGAGGGAGGTGTTGGAGTGGGTTTGGAGGAGGAGGGAGGGAGGGAGGGAGAAGGGAGGACAGTTGGAGAAAGTTAGAGGACAGAGGGGGGCAGGATGATGGAGAGGGGGAGCTGGTGGAGTGGATTTGGAGGGGAAGGGAGGGAAGGAGATGGTGGAGAAAATCTTGAGGAGGAGGGGGGAGAGCAAGGCTGTATAAGAGTTTTGGAGGGGGGTGAATGGATGGAGGTGGTGGATGCGATTTTGAGGACGATGGACAGGGGAGAGGAGCAAAGAGAACATGGATAGAAGGGAGGGAGGAAAAAGACAGTCATTGGCAGACAGGAGAGAACGAAACCTCCAGGGAGAGAGAGAGAGGGGGGGGTGGAGGATGTAAAGACAGGAATGGGAGGAAAGTGGGACAGGGTGTGTGTGTGTGTGTGTGTGTGTGTGTGTGTGTGTGTGTGTGTGTGAGAGAGAGAGAGAGATTAGGGTTTCATAAAAATGTTTCCCGGATCCAAAATCTGTGATACGATCCGAATCGGTCCCAAAAGTTAATCGATTGTTCCCTGGGACATGGGCTGTCTACCCACCAAATTTGGTCCTGATCTCTCTTTTTAGTTTTTGAGTAATCCTGCATACAGACAAACAAATTAACATACAAACAAACAAACATGGGTGAAAACATGCCCTCCTTGGCTGAAAGAATAAGAAAAAACAAAGGGATAGAAAGTAAAACTCAAGGGAAAAAGAAACAAGGAAAGAAGGGAAGAAAGACAGGGAAAGGAGAGGAGAAAAAGGTCAAAGGGAAAAATGGGTGAGAAGTAAAAATAGGTCAAGAAGGAAAAAAAGAGGAGGAAGGTAAGAAAGAGACGCAGAAATAATGAGAAAGAAGGATAATGAAAGGGAAAGGAAAACAGAGAATATAGACAGGGAAAAGAAAATCAACTGACAAAAGAGCATAACACTGACCCAAAGAAAGACAGGAAAAGTAATGGAAAGACAAATAACATAAGAAACAGGACAAAGAAGAAGAAAAAATGAAGACAGAGAAAGGAGGGAAGGAAGACGGAAGGAAGGAAGAAAAAAGAAAAGAAATAACGAAAAAGAGTGAAAACAGAGATAAGAAAAAAGACAGGGAAAGCAAGGAAGAAGAAAAGCTTGAGAGGGAAAGAGTGGAGGAAGAAAGGAAGGAAGGCCAGAGGGGAGAAGGCATTGAATAATAAATGAATACTCACCAACTTCCCGAAATGGTTCTGGCGTGAAGGAGAGAAAACTAGGGAGGGATGGAGGGAAGGAGGCACGCAGGATGGAAGAAGAGAAGGGAGGAGGAGAGGGAGGGGAGGGAGAAAATGGAGAGAAAGAAAGAGGATGTAGGGATAGAAAGAAGGTTGGGGAAAGAGAATAGGAATAAATGACTTGAAGGAGAGAGAGAGAGAGAGAGAGAGAGAGAGAGAGAGGTGCAAAGGTGGATGGGTAATTGGTATGGAGACAAACGGAAGGCAGGAGCCAGGAAGGAAAGATAACCAGAAGAGAAGGGAGCAAACCAACAGGGGGAGAGAGAGAGAGAGAGAGAGAGAGAGAGAGAGAAAGAGAGAGAGAAGGGGGGGGCGGGAGTGGAGTAAGAGGGGTGACAGAAGTGTGATGGTTGGTTTGTTATGTAAGCTGATGTACTCTCAAGCGACCGTGTGTGTGTGTGTGTGTGTGTGTGTGTGTGTTGTACGATGATGTGTATACCAGATGTAAATGTTGAAGGAAAGAAAATGTGACTGTAATTGGCGTACGATAAATGTGGTCTTATGTATTTGTTTACATTTTTTCTTTCCTCGTGTAGTGTGTTTCCTTACTGTGTTTGTAATTGTAATCAGTACGATAACCTTTGCCTCATGTGTGCATCAGTTTAATCCTTAGCAGCCATGTACCCTTCCTGCCTGACCTTCAGCGACAACATTCCCAAGAGTGTTGTGGCTTGTACTGAATGATAAAAATAAAGAATCTAAATTTGTAAAAATGCACTTCATCGCCATGTACCCTTCCTGCCTGACCTCCAGCGACAACGTTCCCAAGAGTGTTGTGGCTCGTACTGAATGGTAAAAATAAAGAATCTAAATTTGTAAAAGTACACTTTCATCACACACACACACACACACACACACACACACACACACACACACACACACACACACACACACACACACACACACACACACACACACAGTTAGAGCACTCACTTTCGGCGATAACGAAGCGAAAATACTCCCTGGCTTCTTGTATCGTGGTAGTCCCGTGCTGGCCTCCGTTATCTCCTATTCATCGCGGGGTCGGGTCGGGGCCGTGGCAAGTTTGTAAGGTGTTTGGAACGAGGAGTGAAAGCGACCCATTAGGCAGATAGCCGGGGAGGAGGAGGAGGAGGAGGAGGAAGATGGAGAAGAAGAGGAAGGACAGGAGAAAGGGAGCCCAATCAGGGAGATAGGGTAGAGGAAGATAGGAGGAAGGGAGGGCTGAAAGTAATGGAAGCTGAGAGAGAGAGAGAGAAGAGAAGAGAAGAGAAGAGAAGAGGAGGGAAGTGTACAGTATAGACAGTTTTGAAAGTAGGACGGCTGGTAGGTAAGGAGGTGGGTGGCTAGAAACTAATCAGATCCACACCACCATATCCTCCTCCATCAAGCTGTCTTCTGTCCAGCTCACACCACCCACACGCATATGCACTCCACTTCATCTCTCCATCTCATTCTCGGTCTCCGCCTCCTTCCCTGTCCTTCCATACACCGCCCTTAATAATAACTATCTTTCCTTTCTCTCCACATGGCCGAACCATCTCGAAGTACTTTTCTCCGAGCGCTTTCCAGCACATCCACCTCAACACCACAACGCACTTTCGCTTCATTTATCAGTCTGTCTTTCCAAGTACGAGAAGAGAAAATGAGAGAGAGAGAGAGAGAGAGAGAGAGAGAGAGAATTCATACTAGTAGAAAGCTTAGAGGAATGGGAACAGTGAGAGTTTGAAAATAGAAAAACATTGAAATGAAAAACGGAGATAGAAATAAAATCATCACCATTACCCCTTCAGTCCGATTATGATTTTTATCTAATTCCTGTTACTGTACACTTAGACATGTTCCAAGCTTTCGGAATGACCTCTTGTTGTAGTTCATTCACTTTAACTTGGCGGGGATATTCATTATTGTGCAGCCTGTTGCACGTAGGTCGATGTGAAATTAGGCACTACTGTAACCCGGATCCATTCCATAGCAGTTCTTCGTGACTAGCTTCATATTCTGGTGTTAATATCTTGTTATAGCTCAGGATTTTAGATGGAGAGATTGTATTTTTACGCCTAGTTAAAGTGAACAGAGTATAGTGGAGGTGACGGTGAAGGCAACTTTCCAATCTCCCTAGTCGCACAGTAAATTATGCAGTCCACAGCAGCTTAGAGAGAAATTGCTTGTCGAAGTTCCATAACTGTACTTTGTCCTCTAAAACTAATCTCTTTATCTCGAATGCACAACCGCGACAGTAAATTAACACTAAAATCCAATTCTAGTCACGAAGAAATGCCATGGAAAAGATGCAGGGTCATTGCAGTATCTTATTCTGGCAGTGCGCTACGTGAAATAAGCCTCAGAAGGATGAAAATCTAGGCCAGTTTACGGTGAAAGAACGATGTCTGTAGCGTCTATTTGCCGGTTTTTCTTGGTACCGGAGAGGGACGCCATCACAAGATTGCATTGATATAACCAGGTAGTACAAGGGTCTCAGTTTTCACCATATCCCCGGGAGGAGGATAGTCGAATGCAGGAGGGGGCAGCTTCAAGCTCCATTCCACCGGGTTCACATTCAGATGGACTAGAGACCATAACTATTACAACTGCTACTACCAGTTCCCTTTTATTTACCTTTCTAATCTTATATAGAAAAATGTAATGCTTTTTTTTTCACACATCCCTACACTACAAACTCGTGTTCTGAGTAGCATAGGAAGCTTCGTAGCACCTCTTCATTGATCGTTTATTTTACGTATAACATCGCAACATTCACTTATATGTTAGATTTGCACTCTTTTAATATGGACGTCATTTGAATCAGTCACTTGCAAGAGGATACTTAGGTGGAATTTGTGGGATAAATCGCTAAAAGGTATTTGCTATGTCTCCCAACCCACGTAGAATTTGATCCACAGTGAGAAACTCCTTTTCTGTCAAATACAAAAATTCCTTCCATAGGTGCGTGAATGGCGTGGTGGACAGAGGTGCGTATTATCACCCACAGATGGATGATAATAAGTGTTTTTTTTCCACTGTGTCACATTGAAGCATTTGTAAATCTAACAATGAAAAAATTGCAGGAGAGACGAACGGACTCTTGTAGTTGCGTGTTCGTATCACCACACAAGCCTGGGAGTCCGTACTTGTCCTGAACCAAATCTTCAGCAAAATTACCCTAACTTAATATACGTCGTCTGTAAAGGCTGTGTAAATAAGCTGCCTAGATGCCGCCTTCACTCATTACGCAGTATTCCAAAGTTTGAGTTTTTTTTTTTTTTCTTTTTTTTTTTTACGATACTTTCCCAATAATAAGTTTTTCTCATCGAACTGAAAATTTTTTTATGGAGGGAGGCAAGGCACTTTTCTAATTTATGCGTTTCATTTGACAGTCTGTCTCTCTTCGAAACTTTCATAATTCCGTTGCCGCTCACCCATTAACTTTTGCTTCTTTTTCTCATTTTTCTAAAAATGCTCGCATACCTTTACTTCTTGCTATTTGTGTGTGTGTGTGCGTTTTTTTTTTTTTCATTTGATTCACCTTTCGTCTAATTTTACCTTATTTCCTCCTTGTATCATTATAACACACACACACACACACACACACACACACACACACACACACACACACACACACACACAGTTGCAGACGATAACTGTATACTAAGCACTTGCGTCAGTCAGCAACAAGTTTTCAGAACATACATTTCGTGTACGATTGCGTGTGCTGTCAGTTATTAATGATCACTTTCATGTCAGCTCCCAGCCAGTAACGGCCTTATTGCTACAACTCAGCACTGAAGATGGAGGAATGGAAAGTAAAAAGGGAATAATTACTTATCCCCGTACGCCTGCTTCCTCTCCCTTCTGTCCTCTCAAGCCACACATTTCTGTGGTATAATCTGTATAACTTGCTTCCTCCCCCCCCTCCTCTCTCTCTCTCTCTCTCTCTCTCTCAGGATTTTATTCATTCTGTGCTCATCTCGTCATCCCTCCTGCCGTTTCACATCAGACCTCTCACCCTCGTATCTGTTCAAAGTGTAAAGGCCGTGAAGTGACAAAGAAACTGCCTTAAACTATATCCACGGATCCGGTTCCGGATCCATTTTAATGGCAATAGCTTTGGCGGAGGTATGCGTTCTCTGAGCGCTTTCTAGTTACTTATGATGTGTGTAAGGCAATTATTCACTTAGAGTCTGAGATGGTAAAAAGTGCAACGGCGTGAGATAATATTGTCGATTCAGAATTACCAACTCTTCAATATCATTATGTAAGAAGTAACATCGCCATCATCCCGTTGTGTTTGTGTGTGTGTGTGTGTGTGTGTGTGTGTGTGTGTGTGTGAGAGAGAGAGAGAGAGAGAGAGAGAGAGAAGGGGTAGGAGTCTGTCTTATGTATAGGACTTATCTTGTGTTATTTTTCACTCCATTTAATTACCATCGGATCTGTAATTTCCCCCGACCCTCACTATAAACACTTCCCTAGCTTTTCCCTCCTTTAACTCCTCGTGTCTCGTCCTCCTTTCTTCATCTGTCTTTACTCCTCTTATTGCATCGCACACTCTCTCGCTCTTTATCTCTTTATTCATGTTATATCGCTTCCGCCTCTCATTATATGTCTTTGTCAGCTTTTTTTTGTGTGTGTGTTCGTTCTTCCTCTGCCTCTTCTCCCCCTTCCTCTTCTCATTTTTCTATTTTTTCACACTGTTGTCGCTTCCCTTTCTTCTCTTAATTTTTCTCTGTCTCCTTTTCCCTTTTTTATCCATTGTTTCTCCTCGCTTGTCTCCTTCCATCACCTGTCTTCGTCTGCCTCCTCTTTCCTCTCGTTTTTTGTGTTCTTTTGCCCTCTTTCTTGATGCTTCCTCCGTTTCATTTTTCATTTTTCTTCATCAGTCGACTCCTGTGACTTTTTTTTCATTCTTATTTTTCTCTTCTCCTTCTCTGTCCTTTTCCTACATTTTCCCCTTCCCTCTCAGTCCCTCCTCCTCCACTTCCCTCCTCTCTCTCATCCCGGTCGCTCCATATTCTCTTTGTGCCTTTATTACGCGTGATCTTTTCCCCCTTCTCCTGCGTCTCTGTGTTGATGTGTCTGGATTGCTGGGTGTGTCTCTTTGAAGTAAGGCACCTGTGTTTAGTTAAGCAAGGTAGGGGGATTGCCAGGATGAGAGAGAAAGAGAGACAGAGAGAGAGAGAGAGAGAGAGAGAGAGAGAGAGACAGACAGACAGACAGACAGAGACAGAGAGACAGAAGGGGATTGGTCGGAGGCAGAGATGAAAGGGCAAATAGGATCGGTAAAGAGAAAGTTTTAAAGTGGACGAACGTGGGGAGAGAGTTAAACAAGAAAGAGGGAGAGAGGAAACTGAGGGAATGATATGTGAATTGCCAGGAGGGTGAGCAAAACTTACGAACTGAACACCCCTTGTTATCTCTCACTCTCTCTCTCTCTCTCTCATGAAATAGATACCATAGTCATTTCCTGCCTGATAGTTAACGGTCTCACAGATTTCTTTTTTTTCCTTGCTTCCTTTCCTCTGTAGTTGTTTTAGTTCTTAAGTCCACTCTTTCCTTTTCTTTCCCCTTCGCCGTTCACCTCCCAGTGCACTACCACTTCCATCCCGCTCAGTTTCGTCTTCACTCTCTTTTCTCACTTACATCACGCCTTTCTCACCTCTCCTCTCCCCCAGCATGTTCACCTCCTCCTTATTTTCTAATTCTCATTTCTCACTCTTGCCGTCATCCGCCACATTCCCCTTACCTATTTTTTCTTCTTATATCTCGCTATTCTTTTCACTGTTTTCCTCTTTCCGCCCATAAACCTGTTTTACTTTGATAGGTCTTCCGTAAGGTGAATAGAATTGTATTGTGGTTGCAAGTATTAGATGTAAAATACGTCAGTGGACGTAAGGAGTTAACAACCACCAGCCTCATCTTTCCTTGACATCATCTGTCTCTTGATCACGCAGGCCTTGTCTTAATATCTCACAGTGATCTCTCACCTCCTACTCTCACATTACCTTCACATCTCAGTTCACTGATGCATAACAGCCACCCGTCATCTATCTAAGATAAAGGCTCTCTGACCTATAGTTTCGTCTCACCCTCAACCCCGTACTGAAGGAAGTCGTTGCCAGGTTTTCACACCGATGAAGACCTGCCTTTGATAGTTCGAGGCTTTTCCAAACTGCACGAGCAACAGTAATAACGTGAATTGTTTCCCGTACTGGGATTGGATGTAAAACTGCAGTGTACAGTACGGTAGCCTTATTAAGCCATTCGTAGCACCGGGGAAATTATAAAGTGTTAATACTGTATATCTCGTTTTAATTGTACAATTCTATCATTTTGATATCATTTTAGCTAATAGTGTAAAAACTTTAGTTGATTTCTTAGTAGTCGTAGTAGATTAAGCTACGAGAAATAATCTGCAAAAGAACGAAAACTTCTTACCAAGTTAAGGTGGACATCCTATGGCACCTCTAAATCTCCCGTTATCATCGGTTCTGCTCTCCCCATCAGACTGGTCCTCTCTTCCCATTATTCTTAATGTTGACTCCAGTCTTTCCTGCCACCCATATATCATACCTTTCTCCTCATCATCTCTCATTCTCCACCTTCTCTCTCCTTTTCCCTCACCTTCCTTCCCTGTCTACCCTTTCTTACCAATCTTCTCCCTGTCCTTCCCTCTCTTCTCCTTATTGTCTTTCATCTCCCTCTCCTTCCGTCTATTTCTCAACATTCTTCTTTCTTTTACTCCCCACCTTTCACTGTCCTATTCCCCCATCATCCGTCCCTTTCTGCACACCTTTTTCCCTCTCTTTCTCCCTCCTGTTTCCCCTGCTTTCATTTCTTTCTTCGCACTTATTCTTTGCACAAATATATTTTTTTTATTCAGCACTTGTCAGTACATCTGTTATATACATTATAATGTGAATAAACGTGGTATGTAGTACAAAATTTCCGTTATGTAGATGGATTAGACAGCACAACATTTGCATTTGGGCGATTCCACTTCATATAACAGTGGAGAGGATAATGGTTGGACTGCGTAATAACTGCGTAAAGCTGATACTCGTATTTGATCGGAGAGAGAGAGAGAGAGAGAGAGAGAGAGAGAGAGAGAGAGAGAGAGAGAGAGAGAGAGAGAGAATAAACTTGTAAAAGAGGAAGTGAGCAGGGAGGGATATGAAAGGGGGGTGGACTAAAAATTGAGAGGGTGATGAGACTTACAGGATTGGAGGAGGGGAGGGAGGAAGGGATGTAAAAAGACACACAGGAGAGAGAGAGAGAGAGAGAGAGAGAGAGAGAGAGAGAGAGATAATGATGATGATGATGATGATGATGAAACAAAGACAGGTGCTGGAAATCTGTAACTAGAAAGAGACGAAAAAATATGAATGAGAAAACAGAGAGGGAAAGAGTTAGTCAAAAAAAATTACAGAGAGGAAAGATGAGTGGGAAATATACTAAAAGGAAGGGAGAAACATTTGATGGTGAGCACTGAACCGAAAAAGAGAAACACCTGGAACTGTAAAAAGAAAAAAGTTAAGAGAGAGTTAAGAGAGTTGGAGTGAAGGTGTAGGAGGGAAAAGTGCAACAAACATCGATTTATAAAAAAGGAGATAAAATAAAAACTTAGAGCAGCTCATACATACCTGTAGGAAAATATTCTTGCTCAAATTATACATAGATATATAGCTAGCTGGCTGACTCCCTAGCTAATGTGATAGACAGATGGAGAGGGATAGAGCTAGCTAAGTAGGTAGGTAGATAGATAGGCAGATGGATAGACAGGTTGATAGATAAATAGATAGACAAAATTAATAATAGATAAATATAATCCGGTTTTCATGCAAATTGCCAGCAGCCAATGTGCGTAAGAGCACATGCATGTATTGTTTGTTGTTATATATATATATATATATATATATATATATATATATATATATATATATATATATATATATATATATATATATTTATATATATATATATATATTTATATATATATTTATATATATATTTATATATATATATATATATATATATATATATATATATATATATATATATATATATATTATCAGTCTTAGCTAATACTTATGGTAATGAGTTGATGAGTTTTGTATTTCGAAATGAAATAAAGCTTAATGACTACAAATGCTTAATGTTTTATACTTATTATATCAAATCATAACAATGAGAGAGAGAGAGAGAGAGAGAGAGAGAGAGAGAGAGAGAGAGAGAGAGAGAGAGAGAGAGAGAGTGTGTATGTGTGTGTGTGTGTGAACGCAGTAACAGGTATTGTCTATTCTTTAACCAAAACGTTAAATAATCAAACCAGGTAGCACATACTCTTCAAAATTTATTTTCTTTAGGTAACACCTGTCCTCAGATCCCTCCATCCCACGCCCAGACGTAAAACCAGATTTTTGAAAAGTTAGGATGAGTAACAGGCACGGATTTGGAGAGGGTGGGCGTGGAGGACGTAACCCCCCCCCCCTCCATTTTCGGCAAAGCAGTGATTACTTATACACAGACACAGCTTAAATTGCAGTAAGTTATGCTGTCTCTGTCTTACATGTATGTCAGCATAAAATCATTATCATGAGATTTTTTTTTTTTTTTTTTAAGAATTTGGTAATAAGTCGGCATGAACTCAAAGATGTGCTGATTTCCCTAAGAATCATACGCTCCTTTTTTTCCCTGAATAAAGTGATTGGGGTCTCTCTCTCTCTCTCTCTCTCTCTCTCTCTCTCTCTCTCTCTCTCTCTCAAGGTAGGATGAGTAGGGTGTATGAATGGTGAATGGCGTTATCAAGGCCCCGGGCTGTAGAGGGCACGGGATTTGTGTATACATAATGAACACATCATACATTATTCATGAGGCGTGTTCAGCAGGGGAGGGAGGGAAAGAGGGACGAGGGGAGGGGAAGAGGCTAGGGATGCGAGGAAAGAGAGGGAAAGAGGGAGTGAGGGATGTAGGGAAATCAGGTTGGGAGAGGCTAGAGACGAAGGAGAGGGAAGGAGAGAGTAAGAGCTGGAGGAAGGAAGGAGGGAGGGGGGAAGGAAGGAAGGGAGGGAGGGAAGGAGAGAGTGAGGATTGGAGGGAAGAAGAAGGAGGCGAGGGAGAAAGGGGAAAGTGAGAGTCAAGGACGGAGAAAAGATGAAGGAGGAATGGGAGGGAAAAGGAGAGTGAGGAAAGGAAGAGGGGAGGGGGGAGAGACTAGAGAAGAAGAAAAGGGTAAGAGGGAGTGAGAGCTGGAGGGGAGGGGGAGAGGCTATGGAGGAAAGATAGGATACTGTAATGAAGGAAAGAAGGGAAGGGGCTGGAACAGGAATGAAAAGGGTAGAGAAGGAGATGGAGGTGAAAGAAACGAAGGACTTGGGAGGGAGGGATAAAATGAATAAAATGAAAGAAAGGTTTCAGATGAATGAAAAGAAGATGAGGGGATGAGAGGGAATGGGATGATAGATTGACATAGAACTTGGCGGTGAGGAAAAACAGGAAGGATGAATGAGAAACAGAGAGGAGGAAGAATACACTATGAGGAGGGGAAAAGTTACAGGAAAGTGGAAAAGCAACAGGAGAGAAATTGTGGGATAGGGAGAGGAAGGAGAGAAACGTGAACGGGAAAAGGAGGGGAAGGATGGGGAAGAAGGGGGGAAATTAGAAGAATTAAAACACACACACACACACACACACACACACACACACACACACACACACACACACACACACACACACACACACACACACACACACACACACACACACACACACACACACACACACACACACACACACACACACACACACACACACACACACACACACACACACACACACACACACACACACACACACACACACACACACACACACACACACACACACACACACACACACACACACACACACACACACACACACACACACACACACACACACACACACACACACACACACACACACACACACACACACACACACACACACACACACACACACACACACACACACACACACACACACACACACACACACACACACACACACACACACACACACACACACACACACACACACACACACACACACACACACACACACACACACACACACACACACACACACACACACACACACACACACACACACACACACACACACACACACACACACACACACACACACACACATTCCCTCCGAAACGGATGACAAACGAGAGGTCCTAATGTGAACAGTCTGATTCTCATTCTCTCTCTGTCTTCCTTCAGTTTTGTAGCCCTCACTTCTCCTCCCTCCCCTTTCCCTCTCTTCTCCTTCCCTCCCTCCCCTTTCCCCTTCCTGCCTCTCCCTCATAAGCAGGTGAACCATGACTGAGCGGATGTTATTGAATTTCGGTAAATTGGTCTTCGCCCGAGTCCTCCCCTTTCTTCACCCTCTCCATCCCCACTTCTTGGGTGTGGGGAGAGAGAGAGAGAGAGAGAGAGAGAGAGAGAGATGAATGAATATATACACATGCAGTAAGGTGTATCAAGCCGATGAAATAAAAGGAGGTACTTACTGTATACAAACTCAAGAATCTATCGTATCAAGCTTGGGTAAGTAATGCCCTCCTTCCCCAGCATAACCAACCCACCTGCAATAAATAAACCATCATATCTGGCTGGGGAAAGTAAGGGGGGCACTTATTATGCCAGCCCCCCTTCACTCACGACCCTCCCTGTAATTACCGACATCATTACTTCCCTCATCAGGATAATTACCCTCACCTTCACGATCACTCGAGGCCTTACCCTGTGTATTACGATCTGCTCCCGCTCCCTTCCATAGCCACGGTCTCTCTCTTCTCCCTATCCCCTTCTTGCTCGCAGTTGCTTGTCAGTTCTCTTTTACCCACCTTAGATTTGTATGTTAGAAACTATGGTGACTTGTGGAAGAATTGTTTATTCATTTTAAGTGGGCGGAGATTTTCGTCCGTTAACAGCGCGTTTCTCGTAGTTCAGTGGTAGAATAATGCAACACTACGGGTCAACATCCTTTATCATAGTTTTTCTTGGTGACTAACATCGTATTATAGTGTAAATCATCTGTTATAGCTCAGCTCTGAAGATGGAGAGATGCCAGTTTTTCGCCTGATTAAAGTGAAAAGAATATAGAATGAGTATAGCATGCTGTACCCTTGTAAATATTAAAGTTCCTGCATACCCTTTACCTCTACCTCTTCACGGGAAGTCGTAGAGAGAGAGAGAGAGATTTTCAGTCCTTTCTGTCACTCATTCGATAGTGAACAATACCACAAACAAGTTCACAGAATCACGTAGACCGTGCAAAACATAATTATATCCGAACTTATCCCAGCCCGCCTGCAAAACAATACTCCCGCCTGTATGACCCGAGGCAGAATCAGTAAAAAAAGGGCAACATATTCTCATTAGCTTAGACGGTCTTCTGGTGCCTCTTCCATGGGGATTTGTTTTTGCATCTTACACATGCTATTCTCATTTATGCGACTTGTAATTTTTGAGTATATAGTTTAGTAGAATATGGAATGTAGATGTAGTTTAGAAGTATTATATATATAGAGCCATTAATGAACCATGTGTAGATATACATAGGTAAGGAACAGGTGCTTGATAGACTCCAAAGCCGACGAGAATAAGCCTGCCCTTCAAAACATAGTCAGAGCTGCCGCCAGGGGAATGAGTACTGATTGGCTGAGGAGCTGCATGGGCGACAAACAGCCAATTAGTGGTTTAATTGGCCATTTATCTCTCATTCAGATGAATAAAACAATTCCCTGAGGCTCCTGCTGGGCTTTTGAAAGAGAGGTCGATTAAACTCCCGCACTGGGGCAGGTGGGGTGAAGCTTGGGGAAGGGGTGAAGGTGGCGGTGTGGGTGCATGGTTTGGTGGGGTGAGGCTGAGGGTGTGGTGGGATTGGGGTGAAACTGGGAGTGATGGTGGGGTTAGTGTGAGGCCGTGGAGTGTGGCGGGCTTAGGGTGAGGCTGAACGATGAAGGAAGTGGAGTGGCGTTGGGCTTGGAGTGACGATGGGAGTGATGGTAGAATTAATGTGAGAGTCGACAGTCGGCGGCCGGATTGAGTCTGTTTTGTTTTTTTGTTTTTTTTTCTAACCTTTGACATGGATTTAATTTCAAAATTAAGATAATTGGTTAGGTACTGAGCATGCCTCCTTGTTTCCTCCAGATGTTTCCGCCACTCCAGCAGCACGTCAGCTGGGTGAAAGACAAACACAAGTCGCAACATGAAGCTTAATCACTGCAGTCTTAAGGTATAATGATGTAGCTGCAAGAATGTTAAGATTATTTATAATTTGCCTTCATTTCCATATAAGAACTGACAGCGTCATTGTTAGCCAGATGATGTCTGTTTGATCGGGATGACTAGTTGTGTGAGGTGCCTTTGCTGCAAAGTAGATAATTTTATAATCAGAAGCAATGTGTCCTAAGTATTGCGCACCCTCATGCAAGGTTATTGCAAATACATTGTTGTTTTACTTGGCGCGTGTGTGTGAACAATGTAAACAATTTTTATCCGATTTGGATCAAAGTTGGGGAGAGGATTTGAGGGTCTTGTTTATTTAATAGTCTCCACCTACTGCGTAAGTGGAGACTAGTGTTTTTGCTGGTATTATTATTATTCCGGCCTCGACGTCTCGGGACAGTTCCAGGAGAACCGGAGGCTGTGGAAGGAATCTGAAGTCCCATGTTTGTGTTGTGGCATGGAGCATTGTTGACAGCAAAAAAATTCCAAATCCTTTACGTACAGTGGAATAAAGAGTCACGTCAGTGTTATGAGTGAACGAGATAAGGTGGTCATATCTGCTGGATATTTCAGCAGGACCTGAGCAAGTAATCTGAAAATGAAACTTGGGGGACCGATTCCTAAGAGTTTATTTGGTTGTATTATTATTATTAAAAAAAAAAAAAAAAAAAAAAAATCTCCAATGGGGTCAAGGTCATTGTAAGAAACAATTGGTGGAGACTGGTTGCTGTCTACAGGACAGTTACAAAGTTCTAGTTGGTCTTTACCTATTACACGGGTGGAAACCATTGTTTTTGCGGTATTATTATTATTACGGCCTCAGAGTCTCGCAACGATTCCAGGAGAGCCGGAGCCAGGAGGAATCTGAAGGTTATGTGTCCTGGCATGGGCCATTGCTGATAGAAAAAATAATCTAAGTCGTTTACGTGTAGTGGCAGAAAGAGTCATATAAGAATTTATTTCGTTTTATTACGGAAACTCCAAATCTCCCCAGTGGAGTCAAGTCATTGTAAGAAATGTAGGTGAAGACTAGTGACTGTCCACGGGACAGGTAGAGTTCTAGTTTATTTTTATTATTATCATTATTATTATTATTATTTTTTTATTTTTTTTTTTTTTTTACAAAAATGGGTCAACAGTCAAGATCACATGGGGAGATGAAGTTAAAGATTTTTATCAGATTTAAATCAAGCTTGGAAGGGTTGAAAGTAAGGCAAGGATGAAGGGATTCGAACTGAAGAATGGTCAGAGATCAGGGTCATACGGCATGGTCAAAAGTTCGACCTTGTAACTCGAACAATTTTTATTTGATTTGAACCTAATTTGATAGAAGGGTTGAAGATCAGCCATGTGTGAAGAAAATTGATTTTGAAAACATTAAATCAAAGGCCAAGGTCACGGGGCAAGGTCAGTTCAAACAGTTTTATCAAACCTGGACCAAACCAAACAATAGAAGGGTTAAGGGTCAGACAAGGATGAAGCAGTTCGATTTTAAAAACATCAAAGGCCACTATAAAGTCAAATGTTCGGCCCTTAGACTTAACTGTAGGGCGTGGGTGTTGCTGTCTCTGAGTGTTCTGTCTTGGAGAATTTTATAGTCTGTTTTGCGTCGAATCTCGTGTGAATAGACAGGATTTTATTTCTGCTTATACATTGCCACTCTGATCTTTGTAATAATTTGTATGTGTATTGCCGGTATTGGTTAAGAAAATGGTCTGTGATATGTATACGAGTGCGTGTGTATATTTTATGTTTGCTTGTGTATGTAAGTATTTGTGTGGGGGACGGATGTGCGCTTGCGTGAGAGGGCTGTGTGTGCGTGTGAGTGAGTGTGACGTGTGTGCGTGCGAGTGAGTAAGGGTTATTGGTGGGAGGGTGGCAGCTGGGAAGAATGTTAAGAATTTTATGTTTTTCCACCGCGACTGCAAACGAAATAGGCTTAAAGAAAAGGGGGGGGGGGAGGAAAGAAAGAAAGAAAGAAAACTGAATAAGAGCAGGGCTATGAAATCGGACAAAACTGTGAGTGTTAGAGAGGATAAACATCAGAAGTAGAAATGATGGAGAAAGGGAAATGGAAAGATAGAACTGGGTAATGGAAGGAGAAATTAAAGACTAGAAAGAACAGAAAGATGGCAGAGTAAAAAAACTGTACAGAAAAGGGTAGTGAGATGGGGTGAAGAAAATGTACATAAATGAGGCATTAAGGGAGAAAAAAATTCAGAGAGACAATGGAGAGAGCGTGATGGAAAAAAGGAAAACGATAGTTGGGGGAATCGAAATTGAAGATATGAAAGCGTACAAAGAGAGGAGAGACGCAAAACTGGACAGAAAGGAGTATTGTTGTCTGAGGGGATGGGGCCTGATGCTGACGAGGCGAGGATGATTTAGCCCCGGGTATAAGGCGATGAAGGAGAGACGTTGGTGGAGTGCTGGTAGGCGCTGGGTAGAAGGAGGAAGAGAAGTTAAAACAAAGAAATCCATAGAGTTTCCAGGGCCCTCATCCGAGTCTATGAAGGAGGTTCTGTAGCACCTACTTCTTAGCGATTTATTTTTCATATAGCACTTTGGTATTCTTGTATGTTTATCGTATTAATGTCGACATAAATTGTGTAAGGAACGTACAACAGCACATTAACGTGCCAAATGTACAGGTAAGCCTGGTGTGCCAGCGAAAATACAGTCTACACCTCCTGACCCCTGGTAGGTGGCCGACACTAAAAGTAATAAAAAAGATTCATTGACTAATTACACAAGATGATGAATTACAAGCGTTTAAGAAAAGAATAGGGTTGCAGAGGCAGAATGAATTAGAAAAGTGCGGATAGAGACTGTGAAAATTCAGGTGTGAAGACTTTTAGATGAGAACTGTAAAATGTGTGAATATACAGTAGTCATTTACTCCTTTTCAACCATAGGACGTCATGTACGAGCATATTATTTATGCCATTTGTTTAAAATCAACGCATGCAAGGCATTTGCACATCAGCTGGTGTCAACTGTGTCATACCCAGGAGCATTCTTATTGGTCCAGCGTGGTTTCTGGACTGCTTTGTGTATCCCTATTTTTTCATATACAAAATCTTGTATATTATATAAAGCTAACATATTTACCCTGCCATATTAGGCAGTACATAATCAGTCGCATGACGAGGCAACAGCATTTCCATTTAATTGTCTTTCTTTAAAGTCTGACACGAGCTGGTTCAGCAGTTTTCTGTCTTAAAACATGTATTTGCACGGGTCAACTTTCCCCCTTGATGGATAAAGTGATTTTATTTTCCATGAACGATCACAGATATTGTCTGCTTTTACCTCTGAAAGGACGAATGTGTGTAGCCATCACCGTGGATTTTCCCCCCGACACGTTCGTGGTCGTGAATGGAGAGAGCTCTTGTGCATCCCAGTGTAGAGCATCGCTTGCCTGTGTGGACGGTTCAGTAAATGTCGTTTTGTTCATCAAGAGCAAATCAAAGGCTTTATTTCTCATCAACTCGACCCCTCTTTCGTCCTCTCCTCTCCTTTCTTTCTGATGCTCATTGATTCTCTCTCTCTCTCTCTCTCTCTCTCTCTCTCTGTCTACACACACACACACACACACACACACACACACACACACACACACACTTTTGTTCAAGCCACTCACTAGTTTTTCTGAGTCCTCACGCCCCTCAGGTTGCAAACCACCGCCCTAGGGAGTAATATGAGTGTGTCTGTGTGTGTGGAGGGGAGGAGAACTGTAGGAAGCAGATTGATTACGAAACTATAAGAATTAATCTGTAGTTGTAGGAATGGATGGCAATTGGTGTTTTTATATGTGAATATGACTGAGTATGACAGAGATTGTAATAATAAGTAGGAGTGAGTTTATGAGGATATAATGAGGGAGTTTGAGTACAGCTCTGGCCTTCCTTACTTATCATCTCCCCCTCCCCCCCAAAAACATAACCCCATAACCTTCCCACCCTCTCATCCACACCCACTCACCCACACTCACTCAGCCTCACTTCCCCACCCTCACCCCCACTCACTTGCCCCCACCCCTCCCCCTCACAAACCTCTATTCTGTCCCTCTTTAGCCTGTTGGTAATTGGTAAGAGCGTGTCTGGGATACTGACCAACCCGTAGAACTCTCTCTCTCTCTCTCTCTCTCTCTCTCTCTCTCTCTCTATTTCTTCACTGTTTGCTTTCGTTGCTCGACATACCCTTTACTCCCTTTTATTTAATATTTTTGTGCTCCTCCTCCTTTCTCCCTACCATGCTTCTCTCCTCGCCCCCCCCCCCATCACGTAACCTCCTGTTTTTCTCTCCTGCTCTGATTTCCTCCTGTTCCTGCCTTAATTCCTTACCTCTGTTCTCTTTCCCCATATATCTGCACCTTCTTCCTTTCGTCCATCGAGCGTGTAGGAGGAAACGGAAAAGGAGAAAGAGTTAGAGGAAGAGGAAGGAACTGCTCCATTTAATCTCCCTCCATGGTTCACCTCTCTCTCTCTCTCTCTCTCCTTATTGTTCTTCACTCTCTTTCTTCCAGTTATTTTCCATCTCCCTTTCTTTTCTCCATTGCTCTCCCTTCTCTTTCACACCTTCCATTCCTTCTTTCCCTTCCTTCCTATTCTGCTTGCTGTCTCTTCCTTTTGTCCTTTGCGCTCGCCCTTCCTTCTCTCCTTCAGTATCTCCCTTTCTTCCTGTCTTTGGTGCTCTTCCTTCCAATTCTCCTCTACTCTCTTCCTGCCTTTCTGTCCTCTGTGTTCTCCTCCTACCGATGTCCCTGTTCCAAGGACGCCTCGCCTCCGTTCAACAGGACACTTCACCACTGGCCGGCTGTATTGGCCTTCCGTGCCTTCTCCCACCTTCACTATTGCACATCCATACCCATTCCACACTGCCAGGAAAGAATCTGCCAGGGTGACCTCCACCACTCACCCAGACTAAGCGAATACCTGGAAATTAAAAACAACGAAGTGAATCAATAAATATTAGAAGAACGATAAGTTATTCTTTGACGTCATAAAATAAGATTAATCGATTAATTTCCTTTGGCATACAGTTGCCCTGCGTCTGCGGAAATACTTCTTCTTTAAAGCAGAAACATAACTCATTAAAACAGTGGCTAGTTTTTTTTTTTTTTTTTTTACCACCCTTAAAGATAATTTTTCCTTCAGGCCTTAAACGTAAATATGATTATTAGTCATATTTTTCTCTGGCATTCCACATTTCTGAGTCGCCGAAAATAGTGGCACACTCAAGCTCTTGTAGTCTGTTTGGCGGAGACTTTTTTTATTTTTTTTACCCGTCCTACTTACCTGTGTCAGCTTAAATTCTTGCACATTAAAGCAAAAATGTTGTGATCTAATCGCGTTATTTTTTTTTTTATACCCAGCCATAGATTGTAATTCCACCTATTCATAGCCCAAACGATGGCCTTTCATCTCCTCTCTGGCCGTCACGAATGAGATGTGATTCTCTTTCGTTACGTCCCTCCAATTGGGCTGTTGTGTGACCCCCTAACTGCCCTCTTCTGACCACTCGGGCCGCACAAGCACCTCAGTGGCCATCAGAGGTGCTGACTGGGCACTCTGGGCTCTGATTGGCTGGCGTCCCTGGCCCTAAAATGCCTTAATGGGGCAATTGATGGACGGCGAGGGACTGGGGGGAGATGGGAGAGGGAGATGACGAATCGGTAAAGAAACAGTAGATATACGATTGATGAACGAGTAAGAGAGAAGAGAAACAGTGGCCAAACCACCTCAGTGTATTCCTCCTAACGCTTCCTATCACATCCACACCACAACGCTCCTTTATATCCTCATTTGTCAGCCTGTCTCTCCATGTGACTCCACAGGCTCCTCTTAAATAACTCTGGAACTACCTTCTTTAGTCTGTATTGTCCTCTGCCTATGACCTCCAGCTTTTAAGTGAAGTGTTTCCAGGCAAAATTAATGTAGCTTGATTATGGCTCTTTTGTCACCCTTTTTCTGGACAGGACAAACTCTGCGGGCTCCAGCCTCTAGTTATTTCACTTTGTATTAGAAAAAAAAAAAACGTGAATCAGGATAGGCCAAGAGAAAATGTAGAGAAGAAAGAAAGATATATGATGAAATATTCAGAGGAAGGAGTTTAAGAGGAAGCAAAGTATCATCAATGTAGAAATTATTGGAAGGCCGCCAAAGGTATTTTAAATATAGGGGAAAATTATAATTAGTTAAACACAGGAGGAGAAGTAAAAGAACCAGGGGACGAAGAGCATGAAGAAGGGAGAGGGATTAGAGGAGGGAATTTCATCGATGAAGGAAATTTACCATATCTTCGACAAAATAACAGTTGGTCAGATTAGAGAAATGTAAAAGAACACGTATTATTTTTCGGACATATAAAAAGATCTTAGAAGAAAGGTGGATAACATAGAGAGAGAGCCAGGAATAATGAGGCTTAAACAAGGAAAAGAGCTACGACTATGACAAAGAAAGATTTGTCTTAGCATTTCCCTCGTTTTTATGGAATGTGAGGTGGTGTGGAAAGAGGAAAGGAGAGAGAGAGAGAGAGAGAGAGAGAGAGAGAGAGAGAGAGAGAGAGAGAGAGAGTGTGTAGGAAGGATGGGAGGAGGGAGAGACAAAGGGTGCAGAGGGAGGAAAAACAGCCGACAGGCGCGAGGGGAAAGTGGGGGGGGGGGGAATATTATTAAATGGGCTGATAAGAGGAGGACGGAAGAAGAGGAAAGGAAATGAAGAGAAAGAAAGGATTAGGGAGAGAGACATAGCGAAGGAAATTACCCGGACACGAGAGAGAGAGAGAGAGAGAGAGAGAGAGAGAGAGAGAGAGAGAGAGAGAAGGAAAGGAGAGAGAGGAGATAGGTAAGCAAATAAGTAGGGAAAAAGGAAAGGCAGGGAGAGGAAATGAGGGTAAGAGGGAGGAAGAGGAAGAAGGTAAAGGAAAGGTTGCCGCCAGTTTCCTTAGTTTAATATGACTTTTTCCTCCCGACCGACCTCACCTGACGCTAAGATTTCTCCCAGTCTTTTGGGGCCCAGCCGAGAGGAAAGGGAGGGGCGGATAGAGAGAGAGAGAGAGAGAGGGAGACAGATAGACAGACAGAGACGGAGACATTGAAAGAGACAGAGAGAGACAGCGGCAGAAAAACAGAGAGAGACGTACACAGTGAGAATCACAGACAAAAGCAAACAGAAGAAGAAAAAACAGGCAGATACACAGAAACAGGTGTAGAGAGAGACACACACACAGACAGATACAGAGACAGACAGAAGCACAGCGATAGAAAGAGACAATGGAAAACAGACAGATATAAAGAGAGACAGATGAAGACAGACAGACAGACACAGAGGCAGAGACAGACAAGTAGACAAATAGGCAGACAGAGAGAGATACAGACAGACTGAAGCTTTTAACACAGACAAATGCTGACAGACAGGCGCAGGTGAGAGCGTCAAAGGGAGGGATAAGAGGTAGGGAAGAAAGGGAACAAAAGGTCGTTCTGTCGATTGTGTGGGTCTGGCTGTCTGTCTGTCTGTCTTAAGAAATGTCAGAAAAAGGATCCACCAGAACTTATATTTTTATTCCTCTTTATGTCGCTCTTCAATCATTTTTTATTCAGCCAGTGCTCCCCCCCTCTCCTCCCTCCTCTTCTCCCTTTCCCCCTCCCCCATCCTCCTTCCCCACACCATCTCCATCTCCCTCTTCCCGCATTTTGTTTCTTTCTTAATTCTTTCCAGCGAATAAATGGTATAACGTTATATTAATGTTATATATGTAATATATAGATTTATGAAATGTAAAGCATTCTTTCATTCTTAGCTAGAAAAAGTTGTGATGATGATGATGATGATGATGAAATGTTAACTTACCCCTCATTTTCCTGTTGTGCTTTTCATTTGACGGATTATGTACTGTTTGAAAAGTAAATCTCCCTTCATTTTCTATTCTTGTATCCTTTCTACTTTTTTTTTTTAGATAGGAAAGTCGAAAGCCCTCTTTTTAACTTTATTCGTGTCCTTTTCATTGGTTAAACTGTATAGGGTTTTAAAA